>NC_061112.1:95686517-95808481 GCF_002878395.1 Capsicum annuum | reverse complement strand
TAAAATTGGATTCAAGTTATATTAAGTTATTTATACTTCAGATTTTGTCTTTATTGTTGAATTTAAGGCTTTAATATTTAACATCCAAGCATTAAAATTGGATTCAAGTTATATTAAGTTATTTATACTTCAGTCTTTGTCTTTATTGTTGACAATATATTATATTTAGAGGACGCAGTATATCTTATAAATTGAAATTGAGGAAATTATATCTTATATATATCTTCTTAATTTCATATTTATTGATGTGATACGTGCATACTCTAAAACTAGTAGTAAAAAGAATTGATTATGTTATAAGGTGTTCTAACAGAAGCTTTTTCAAAATTTTCAAAGACGTGTGCCATGCCTATATCACTATTGAAGTCGTGTCGGTTGTATTTGCTAGAGATAAATATCGGTAACCGATCAAACTTTCCATATAACAAATGGCGGATCATGGTGCCAATGCCTATATCACTATTGAAGTCGTCTCGGTTGTATTTGCTAGAGATAAATATCGGCAACCGGTCAAACTTTCCATACAACAAATGGCGGATCATGTGCCAATAATAGACGGGTGTTTTCTTGGATCACATATTCATGTGCTTCGGTAGACACTATTTTGTATGTCTACGAAGGATGATTATCCCAACAGAGAATATATTACGAACGATGCAGGTATTTCGCTCGTTCCAAGAGATGTATACAGATTTCTCTCTTTCTTAAAATATTTTGGCATAGAATTATATGCTAAAAAATTTCTCTCTACCTTTAATGTTGTGCTATTGAAAGAGCCGCTAGCTAAGATAATAGGGTGCGGGGAATGGGAATGCGCTCTTTGAAAGAATAGGCTCTGGGACTGTTGACTTTCCTTTCTGTGTTTATGCGGAAGAGGGGTTCTTCCCCATCAGGCTTTACGGTTAACGCTTCGATGGTTGGTGGCTTTCTGGGCTTTGATGCTAGTCTGTCTGGTCTGTCATTAAACCAATCAAGATAATATCTCTCTAGTCTCTTGACTGTCTGGTTCTTAGTAGGTAGGTCAATCTATGTCTGTCCTTTCAGGTTCGATGGTTCTGTCTGTAACCAATGCCTGGGAATTTTCTTTTAAGAATACGTTCGTATTTGATTCGAATCTTATATTCCACCCAGCCTCGTGAGGTGAGTGATTCTTTTTTTTTCGACTAGAGATGTTCTCTTTGCTCTCGGTACAAGCGACTTTCCTTATTTCTAGTTAATATTTATCCCACCCTTAGCTTACTTTTGGTATAGGGAATAAAATATACATACAGGGATGGAGCCTAAGAGTTTAAGATCTTACTCACTCCTGCTCCTATTCCCTAAAGATACTTTTGCTACTCTTATTCTCTACATATACTTACTCTTCGATTGCCGATTTTGGTGCCGATTTATGTTATGGTTTCTTATGTCTGTTGCCTTGGTTGTACTGATGTCTAGCAGGCTAGATTGCTTTCCCGATTGAAGTGCCTCTGTAGCCTTTTCTTTATGCCAGTTCCTAATACGAGGAGAAGGAGGAAGTCTGATGGCTATTTTTATGGTTCTAGCTTCCACTCTTATTGCGATTTCTGAATGGCTATTACTAAGAAGAGAAGGCCACGAGCTAAAGTAGGTTATATCCTCTAGCTTCGTAACTTCGCTCCCTTGATCCACTGATTCACTCCTCTCTTGCTCAACTAGAAGTTTAAAGTTAAGGTAGAAGAGGTTATGAAATAGAATACGCTTGCTTTCGATGGCGATTCCTACAACTACTTACTATTATGACTATTCCTATTTCTGATCTTGCTCTTCCAACGCCAATGGCTACTGATTGTGTCAACCATTCTGAATAAGAAAAAAATCAGTTGAAGGACAAAAAATAATAATAGGCAGTTTCGGTACCAGGTAATTTAAACCCTATAGGTCTTCACTCATGCGAGAATATAAAGAGAAGGTAAAGGGGTGAACAGCTCTGTTCACTTGTGTCGGTTTGGGATACGGTCAGTTCCCCAGCCAAGAAGACTATCCTTACACATTTGATCTCTCCTAGTGCTTAGTGGGCCAAGTGTATTTTAGTTAATCTACCCATTTTACGGCCACTTTCTTATTATCCTTCGCTTGTAGCGACTGAATCTTGTTTCCAATATAGCACTATTGATTGGTCTATTGGCAAAGTAAATTCGAGAATTAAAGATTTTGTTCTGTTCGGAGGACATTTATTATGCTATCACTACTGCTTGTCAATTTGAATTGCATCAAAGCTCTCATTCGAACTTTATCTATGAGAATTCTAAACAAGAACTCGAGACTTGAAATGAATGCAAGTGGAGGTTCTTTCTCAGAGCGTAAGGAATAGCACGCAAAAGATAGCCTAGAAAGACATAGACAGGATTTTTTAATAAAAGCGGTGGATGAGCAGTAATGGCTGGGGAAGGGGGCAAGTACATCCTTTTGTTCTCAGTTTGTGGGAATTACTTCCATCACTAACCAGTGTAGCTTGGCTAGTGGGCTTTTGTGTTCGAACCTCAAATCTGGACCTGTTTGACACGACCAGATCCATCAACAAATCTAGGTCCAATATTTTCTTGTATGAGCTAGATATCAACAGATGGACATTCTTTTACTGCAGTCTTTCCCTATTGGGCATAGCCTTTTCTCCATTAGGCTCCTGTAAGGGCGGATATGAGAAAAGGGTCCCCCTCTCCCTTTTCAAAGCTTAGTTATCTGTGAATGAGAACTCATTTTGCCTGTTGGCAGGTAGCTCCATGGTTGGTTAGTTCGAAATTTAGTTTTTACTCTTTGATCGTCGAGAAAGAAAGGTGTGATTACCTGAGGTGAGGTTGCCCTTCTTTTTGTCTTAGAAGAGATATAGTTTAGGTCAGTGCTCTATTCTATTTTTTGAAAAAATTTCTTTAAGGAAATATCCATGAACTTAGCTCGGACTAAATCCGTATCCGCCTCTGTAGCTCTTCTATAAGAGCAGACCTTTTTCCAGTCCTATTCTTTTCTCTTAAGTTCCTTTTGGAGCACCTCATGTTGGGACGTCTCCACCTCTTTCTATTTTGAGATGCCACAAGTTTCACTAATCCTGCTTTATCCAGTTTGAGGTCGTCTGAACCTGATACCCTGCTCCAGATTCCAGTCTGCTCCTACATCTAATTCATCCTCTTTCGTAGCTCATGTTCATAGAGGGAGACTTCCTAAATGAAGACTCCAGGTTACTGAAATGAGCACAAGGCTTTAGCAAGCCATCCAATGTAGGAAGAATTACCTCCCATCCATTCTAGCTACTCCATACTGGCCTTAAAAGCACTTACTTTTCTTTCTTCACAAAGATGTATAAAGTTTGATTAAATTGCGTATAGAGACATGCTTTGTTTTGTAAAAAGGGGACATAGACCCTTCCTTGTAGACTTGCCCCCATTGATTTTCCCTCAAGTAGCTGAACTAGGGGAACTCAAAACTAGCTACTAGGAAAAAAATCCCACTATTTGAACATCAAGATTGTGGTCAAGTTTCTTCCCTTTCTGTGCTTTTACGCTGGCCTCTTCGACCTTTATTGGGTTCACTAGAAATGTCATCAAAGCTCTCTCTTCCTATTTGAACTAAGGCATCCAAACCCTATCGGATAGAAGTCTACTATAACCCGCTGGTCTGTTTACCCGAGTTAGACCGCTAGCATCATACCAACCATCTTCAGTTCCTAACCCCATCTTTTTCTATCCCGTCATGAGCAATCGAATGACTTTTGGGAAATATGAAAAAATTTTCTAACCAGTTAGAGAGCTCATTTAAGCTTGAGGCTTGTTCCAAAAAATCTAATTGCGCTCGCCTGATTCCTTATCTTTTGCCTAGGTGGAGAGGAGGCCCATTCAACAACCATAATAGGCTCTATAACTGGATCACGCACGCTAAGAACACAATAGATTAGAGGGTATAAGAGGTTCCACTCATCAAAGTGTGAGACACAAAGCTTCTACCTAGAAGCAAGCTACCCTCTTTGCCACTTTCAAATAAATAATAACGATGTCATCGATATTTCAATATGATCTTTTATTTCTTCATCTCGTATCCCTAAAATAAAAAAAAGCCCATGGTTGAGTGAGCATTGAGCTCTGCCCTTTTCTTTCTTTTTGAAGCTGCTTTCCTCTTTTCCTGCTTTAGTGTTCTGCTATACATTTGTATGTGTTAAGCATAGTGGCATACTCTGTAGTTGGAGTAAGAAAGATTCAAGAAGCGCAGGGGGATCTACTTTTATGAGTGATCTCTCTCTCTTTCTAAAGGAATTTCATCAGTCATATGGCATGGCTATGATTTTCACTCTTGTGAGTTCAATTTTTTTTTTGGTTCGCTTTCTGGTTTCCCTTCTTTTCTATTTGCTGTAGTAAATGAGACTAGGAGTTGGATTTCCGTTATGATTTTTGCTCCGTTGATCGATCAATAATTCATTTCTTTAGGAAGGAGCTGAGAGGGTTAGGACCGGGGTGATTCGCGAGTAGATGGCCCGATATTCAAGTAATTAATCATTCTTTCTATCGGAGACTTCGAGACAGTAGAAGTATAACCTTCCCATTTTTATCTATTCGGATAAGGGCCTCATTAGCATGCTCGTCTGCGAGCTATGCTGGTTCTGTAGAGTAATGGCATGCAAGAAAGGAGAGACAGGAGGGCTTGGTAACAGACCGCGTCATGGCTATTCCATTACTTCTGTACTAGAGTTCGGTGGAGGAACTGTAAGAGAAGAATAGAAATCCGTTCTATAACTTGACATATTCATCTTAATCATATTCGACCCTATCTTTCTTCTCCAGTTGATGATGCATATTGAACTTCAACCAATCTCACTTGCTCAAGAATTGCCTTTTGATAGACTAGCTTCCCCTCATCCAATTCCTAGTTAGTAGTTCTAGCTCCGTATCAAGGTCACTATCATCATTATCGATCTCATCAAGAAGAAAACTTTTAGGCTTCTTATCCAGTCCAGAAATACCGTAATGAAAGAAACATAGGAGTTTGTCGCTAGGTATTTGACCAAATAGGATCGTCCAGTTCCTTAGAACCTATCACTAAAATACCCTTAGAGGGTGGATAAGGCTAAGTGGATCAAAAAGGGTTTTCCATGAAAATGATTTTCCCCACACGAAGTTTGTGAATAAGTCATTGTCTGATAATGAGCAAGGAATATTCATTTTCTGCTAAACAGGATGGATTGAACTCAGAATTCATTAGATCCTTTTTATGAATGTCAACCAAGTATCGTAAGTAAATTGCTCCCGGTTGTTCAATCATTTGATAACCAGAGTCATTCTTTGATAAATGATCACTATGAGTTAGACTTAATAGAATTTGATTAATCCTATTTTCTGTCGTTAAGGTGGAGAACTGAACCAAGAATTATCTTTCTTCATCCTTAATCAAATCACTGTTCGCGACCCAGGATTCTATTTTCTCATCAATCCTTCAAAATGAATTGATCTCTTTACTTGTATGACTTAGATGTCTCGTATTTTCTTGAAAAAGTGATTTGATTGATGGGATTTGGTATAAGATTGATGATCTCGATGAGAATGATATTCCAATCTTTCTTCTTAGAACGTATTGATTTGACTCCATAAGCGAGACCAAGTATGTTGCCGCCAGAAGCAAAACCCCATATAGAATCTCCTAATTGTTCTAGAGCTATGATGTGTGAGCAGACGCTAAAACATTTAAGGCTTTTAACTGAGAATAATTACGAAGTCTTAAGCAACTTTTGTCGTTTTTGATTATTTTACTTTGATATTGCTGTAAAAGTCATGATACGAGGGAAATTTAAGGAAATGGAAGCAAAAGAGATGAAAAATGATGCAAAAGAACTAGAAGTGTGGCTGACGACACTCCTGATAAGTCATCAGCCCTGTGATAAGTTATCAGAAATCACGTCAGGTGTTGCAGTGTTAGAAGGACTAAAGTGAAACTGTGACGACATTTCTAACGTGTCATCACAACTGTGATAAGGCGTCAGAGTTGCCGTCAAGTGTAGGTAGAGAATCAAATTTTGAATGAAGAAGTGACGACATTTATGATATGTCGTCACGTAACTGATAAGTCATCAGTTAAAGCAGAAGATGCCAAGAATGCTGGAGGGCATAACGATATTCTTGATAAGTCGTCAGGACCCTGACACGCCGTCACAAATACCGTCACCTATTCCGAAGGATTTTCTGAACATTGTGATTTTATTTCCTTATTTAGGATTAACTATAAAAAGCATTTTTTAGGGTTTTTCTTGGGGTTGGAACTTGAGTTTTAAAGAGACGTATTTTGATATTTTCTCTCTGGAGTTTCTTGGCTTGAAAAAGCAAATACTTGGGAGAGATTATTATCAATATTTTAGGATTTTTCCTTTGTGATCTAATCTGCGATTCACTAGTTATTATTAATCTCTGTAAGTTTATCTTTCAAATCATGAATTCAATTATGTGTTTCATTCGTTACATCATGAGTGGTTAAAATCCATTAACCTGAGTTATGGGATCTAGGGTTAGGTCTTAATGAGGTGTTGAGCATTCAAGATTCAAAAAGTGGTAGGATGTCTTGATAATTCTGAAGTTTTAATTAGTATCTGTTGGTTGCAAACAGTAGGCACACCTGCTTTGATTTTCTTGAGAAAGAAATCAAATATAGTAGGAAGTGAATTATCAACAAGGACTCGGAAATACTTCATTTAATAATCAGCGCTGTAACAAGGTTGGTTAACCTCAGGTAAAATCTGGGCAGTAAATAGAAATTCCCTAAGTCCGAGAGGATTGGGGAATTAAACGCTTAAGTTGTTCGAGAGACATTTAAGCATAACATCGATAAAGATAGCTTGTTATCCTACCAACCGTGAGAATCCTGAACCACTTTTAGCACCTGTCAAGTATCGGACGCCCTAGTGAACATAATTTTGGTTGCATAAACTCTTAATTTACAAGCACTGGAACTAAAGTGACCAACAATTACTTGTTAATCTCAAAAAACCCCATTTTAGCTTTTCGTATCATTTGTTTGAATTTAACTTGTAGCTATAGTTCCAAATTAGTTTAATCGCCACTCATATTGTTCCCTGTGGATTCGACCCCGACTCCAAAGTTGGGTAAATATATTGACGACGACCGCCTTGCACTAAATTGACATGTAAGTTGAGCGTTATCAAGCTACTAGAAGGGATTATTTAACTAGAAAGAATTCGGTTCATATGGAGGATACCTATCCAGAAGTTTTCACAACTCAATCATAGATGATTCCATCATCAGAGATTTGACCTTTTCAAACTCTGTCTCTAACTTACTAGAGGAACGGGAAAAAAAAAAGATGTGTACGAATGAGAGTTGTTGAAACTAGCATATTTCCAGATCAATCAGCCAAAATAAGCACGAGCGGCTACGATATTCTAAGTTTCTTCCTCTTAACCGAATCTGTAGCCTTCATTAGCAGATTCATTTTCTGTGCTTTCCCTGATCAAACTAGAAGTTAGCAAGGAAGCATACATAACATTGAATAGGGAGCCGCCTTTTACACCAGCTAGGCCTAAGATGTGAAATGGGTGCATAAGGATGTTGTGCTCAGCCTGGAATACAATCATGAAATGAAAAGTACCGAGCTCTACATTTAGGAAAATAGGCCAAATCAGCAAACGGGCTTAGAATACTAAAAGGTATCTGCTGCGTACCTCTATTCCTCTTCTTCCTCTTATTCATCTTCTTTGGAGGATACATATATAGATAGTGAGTAGGCATGGCTGGAAAGCTAGTAAGAGCACCAAGCTAATTCCCAATTACATTTCTTAAATTCTTTCGAATTTATTGGATCTTTTCTCTCTCTTCTTTTTTTTATATGGTAACCGTCCAATCTTGGAAGT
The DNA here is from genome assembly GCF_002878395.1 of Capsicum annuum. NCBI lineage: Eukaryota > Viridiplantae > Streptophyta > Magnoliopsida > Solanales > Solanaceae > Capsicum > Capsicum annuum. The sequence continues at coordinate 95,800,623 of NC_061112.1, read as the reverse complement.
GAAGGTCTTACAATCATTCCAATCCCTCTACTCTAGTATTAGTAGTTTCCTAAAGCCATTCTGCTATCATTCTAGTTGTTAGTAAAGTGACTGTCGTTGTTGATGTTTGATCGTTTAACTAGCATCCAAGGAATGTTCCTGATCTGTGAATAGAACCGAAGGAGGTTACCGCAACAACAAAACAACATGTATGATTTAGAGAAGGACAATGATCTATCATGTACGGAGGGATCGCTATTGGATAGAGCCACATGAGATATATTCTTTAATTGCGAGCCAAGAGAGTACTATCGCCAGGCTGGGCGAGTGGTTGTCGTCCAGGCATTTCCCGCTCTTTCATTGCCATTGAAAGCACTTTGTCCCACCTATCAGAACTGCTTTCACCTATGGGACTTTGAAGAGCTGCTAAATAATGATGTTTGGCACCTGCTTGATAAGGAAGAAGAAAGGTTGGATCCACTCTTAAAGAAAATGTTCCGGGGGGAAGAGTTAGAAGTATGAATTCCTTTCCTATTATTGTATTAGCCATACTTGGGTGAAGACGAACTAAAAGTAAGTCCTTTTTAGCATAAGACTCAGATAAATATAGGGTTAGCATCCTGTTCTGACATTAAGAAAAAAGCAGTGATTAGCGATTAGAGGAATTTAACTGTGCAACAATGGATATGTGACAGAGAATATATATCCTTTCAGTCAGGTATATCTTCTCAAGTAAGCTTTCCCTCTCGGCTTCGTTAACTAGACTTGAGAACAGCGCCTTCATTCCTTTTTTTGCTTTTCCATACTTGCTTAATACACTAATTCTCTTTCATTTTGTTAAGCTATACCTTGCCTTAAACCAGACCTCGTGCTTGCCCTATAAAGAAAAGGGATGCGCTAAGGCTTAACGGCTTTCGCACTTAATCAATCCGTTGCTTCTTTCCTAATCCCATCGACCATAACGTGGTCTATCTAAGTTGGTCTAACTCCTTGGCTTGGATATGGTTATTATTCCTAGGTCACAGTAAGAAAGGATAAGCTATATATAAATAGACCACGAATGGCTCCATAAAGCTCCTCGCAATTTATCGTTAGGAGGATGGGAAGACGTGAAATATTGGAAAGCACTTTTACCATAGCCACTTCTACCAGTAGCAGATGACCGCTGGGCTAGGTTTATATGATCTCATTTATAAGCTATTCTAAAAGCTAAGAGGAAGGAAGAAGCAGTGGATTAGCGACATCTAAGACTAGTTTCGCTTCCTTATTCACTTACTACAACTGCTTATTTCCTCTTATCGACAAGTAAGGAGTTTTCTCACCAAATAGCTGCTGCACCGATAAAATGAGGGGGTTCTTTCGCAGAGACAAGGGAAAATAATCATTCAATGAGGTATGGTACTACACAAGAAAGACAAGTTGTAGCGGATCGTAGACCAATGAACAAGTGTATCAATTTATTTGCAACCTAAGTCTCAGCTTACAACCGATTAGCGACCGAATTCAAGGAAGTGAGGGAATCAACCCCTTCTTCCACTCCACCCTGAAGAGTAACTAGGACCAATTTAGTCATGTTTTGATATTCCAATTGAACACTGTCCATTTTTTATTATTCTCGAAGGATAAGATTATTCTCTTTACAAAACATATGCAGATCGAATCACGATCTTATATATAAGAAAAAACAAAAGATCTTTATTGGTCAATCCCTTTGCCAAGATAACCTTTGAGGTACTTCAAGATCCTTTTCAAGTTTGAATTTGTTCATTTGGAATCTGGGTTCTTCTACTTTATATTTATTTAATATGAATATTTTCCCTCTTTTTTTTATACCATTTCTTAAATCCCATAGGTTTGATCCTAAAGAATTTTACCCATTTTCTCATTAAACGAAAGGTACGAAATAAATCAGATTGATAAAAGTACCATGTGAAATCTTTGATTTTCCCCTTCCTCGATCCCTATCCCATAGGTACAGTGTTTGAATCAACAGAGAACCCTTTCTTCTGTATGAATCGATATTATTCCATTCCATATCCTTCCTGATACCTCTCAAGGAAAATCTTGAATTTGGATCCCAAGTTGATGGGTTAGTGTGAGCTTATCCATGCGGTTATGCACTCTTTGAATATGAATCTATTTTCTGAAAGATCCTGGCTGTCATACTTTGGTGGGTCTCCGATATCCTTTCAATGACCTATATTGAATGGATATCTATCTAATCTGATCGATTGTGTAAAGCCTGCAGTAGCAACAAAACTAGGGAAAATATACAGAAAAGATAGTTCTTTTCTATTATATTAGTGTTTTCTATTATATTAGATATATTAGCATATTAGATATATTAGACTATTATATTAGATTAGTATTAGTTAGTGATCCCGAATTAGTGAGTCCTTTCTTCTGTGATGAACTGTTGGCACCAGTTCTACATTTTATCTCTATAGACTGAGGAGAAAAGGGGCTCAATGGGAAGAGGAGTGTACCATGAGAGAAGCAAGGAGGTCAACCTCTTTCAAATATACAACATAGATTCTGAAAATATAGTTGGACTCTCATGTTAATCCGAATGAATCATCCTTTCCATGGAGGTAAATCTTTGTCTGCTAGGCAAGAGGATAGTAAGTTCCAAATTTTGTCTCGGTAGGACATGTATTTCTGTTACTATGAAATTCATAAATGAATTAGTTAATGGTAGGGTTACCATTATCATTTTTGTAGTGTCGAATCTTGTATCTGTTCCTAAGAAAAGGAATTTCTCAAAATTTTTAGGGCCTCAAAGAGGCGTGGAAATGTATAAGAACTCTTGAATGGAAAAGAGATGTAACTCTAGTTCCTTTGGAATCGGTAGTCAATCCTATTTCCGATAGGAGCAGTTGATAATTGAATCCAATTTTGACCATTATTTTCATATCCGTAATAGTGCAAAAAGAAGGCCCGTCTCCAAGTTGTTCAAGAATAGTGGCGTTGAGTTTCTCGACCCTTTGACTTAGGATTAGTCAGTTCTATTTATCGATGGGGTAGGGAAGGGATATAACTCAGTTAGTTTGAGCCTGCTTATCCCTAAGCCTAATGTGAGTTTTTCTAGTTGGATTTTCTCCCCCGTCGTCTCTCAATGAGAATGGATAAGAGGCTCGTGGGATTGATGTGAGGGGGAAGGTATGGCTATATTTCTGGAAGCAAACTTTGGTCAAATATGAAGCGCATGGATACAAGTTATGCCTTGGAATGAAAGACAATTCTGAATACGCTTTGTCTATGAACAAGGAAACTATAAGTAATGCAATTATGAATCTCATGGAGAGTTCGATCTTGGCTCAGGATGAATGTTGGTGGCATGCTTAACACATGCAAGTCAGATGGGAAACATGGGAAATGGTGTTTCTATTGTCGGACGGGTGAGTAACACGTAAGAACCTGCCCTTGGGAGGGGGACAACAACTGGAAATAGCTGCTAATACCCCGTAGGATGAGGAGCAAAAGGAGGAATCCACCCGAGAAGGGGCTCACATCTGATTAGCTAGTTGGTGAGGCAATATCTTACCAATGCGATGATCAGTAGCTGGTCCGAGAGGATGATCAGCCACACTGGGACTGAGACACGGACCAGAATCCTACGAGAGACAGCAGTGGGGAATTTTTCACAATTGGTGAAAGCCTGATGGATTTAATGCCGCATAGAGGTAGAAGGCTCATGGATTGTGAACTTCTTTTCTCAGAGCAGCAAGACCAAACTGGTTTATTTATCTGCACCGAAAAAATGCAAAGCCCAAAAGTCACGGAGGTCTTTTTTCTACATATACATAATATATAATATAATATACATAAGGTTGTTAGTTTTGGTTCGTTCAAAATCTCTATCATCAAATAACATATCTGAGGGCTCAGAAGATGTTCTCTTGTCCCTCGGGAAAGTGGTTTCACTCATTTTCTCTTTTGGTTGGGGTTGGTTACTCTTCATCTCTTGGTAATTTCCTTATCATGTATATCATACAATCTCAGAGGAAGTAGAAAGTAAGTCAAGTACAATCTCCTCAGCAGTTGTGGATTGGCTTTAGTGGGAAGAGAAGGATCAAACTCTATCAAAAATTCGATGCAGCTTTCTTGGCTGAAACTAAACAGGCTGGGTGGGCACTTAGATGATAGAGTATGCCTGTAAAGCACACTTATTGTCTAATAGCTACAGCTCATTGAGCTCTTTTGCCTGTTTTGGCTTACCCCATTCCAGTATATTAGGCAAGGTATGTTCGATTGAGCTTCTATTAGTCATCTTAGACAGCTGAACTCTTTTGTGTTAGATAGATCTAAAGGGTAAAGTACTCATTTCGGGCATGACTCGGAAGATAAAGAGGGGGTGGACTTTGAGTGTCAAGGAGGAAGTAGCAGAATTACTCTCCGTCGAGCTGAATTACATCCACCCTTGGACAGTCTCTTAAGTATAGCGTATGCCTTTGCAAATGAATACTAGCTTCTAAAACGCAACCATAAGGAAAAGACTACCAGGAGTTTGCTTTCCCCTCTCCGTCATCAGACTGACTCTTTTTCATTTAGCCCAGTTGAAGGAATCAGACCAAGATAGGTAGATTCCAGCAAGAAAAGGAAGGGCACTTTCATGCTAGCGGGCTCAGTCCATCCTCTCTCTTCATTGAACCTAAAGAAAGAAGGTTGAAGAGTAAACCTCTGCGTCTTTATCAAGCTTGCATCACTCAAGGGTCGATAAGACTTGAATTCAGATTTGAAAGGAAATTGACCATATCAGGACTCCTCTAAGGATAAGGATGGTGTATACTTAAAAAAAGGTATTCATTTAAGGCAGAAGAAAAAAGTGGAATATTCAAGCATAAAGATAGGGAAAGAAGAGTTAAGAACAAGCAATGAAGTTTCTTCTTTCATCGAAGCAGCTTTCCTTTGCTACTTATTTGATTTTCGGCATAGGCAGAGTAAGGTCTTTCTTCCCTGCTTACCTGAAAGCAATTATTGAAAATCTACTTCATTCCTGAGGAAAGCCAAAAATTCGCTCTTGGAAAAGCTTCCTCGGGAAAAGTCCCCACCCAGTGGAGTCTTCCGATGGAACTAGATTCTAGGTTTGCATAAGCGGTCTTAGATTTGACTTGGCAGTAGTAAGACGATGTAGGGTTTAGTTCTTTAGCCCAGGTGAAAGTTTAATTAGGCAAAGAACCAACACACGCCTATTCATCTGAAATAATAGTTAGAACTCCTTATCAATTACCTCTCCTGCCGCAGCACAAGGAAGAGTAAATGATGAATGGCAAGTCAGAGTGAAAGGCAGAGACTTCAGTTGGTACCGTACTTGGTTGAGAACTTGATAGAGTGGTTTTTTTCCTCTTTCAGGAGTGTTTTTTCTTTCAACCGACCCTTGGGATTATCATATAAAAGTTCTATTCCAGCCTATGCATTATTTCCAATCTCTGAACTTTGGGAATGCTTTACCTAAACTGATTCAAAAAGGTATGCTAAAAGAGTTTCTTAGTGCTTCACTACCTGAAAGAAACTCGATCCATGGAACCATCTTTTCTTTTCAAAGAAAGAGCTAAAACTCCTGATCGAAGGAGATAGACAGGAAGGGAGGTAGTGATTAGGATAACCCAATTATAGTTGTAGAAGTAGAAGCAATAGGCGAAGGCTTTTTAGTAGCCAGTGTCATAACTATAATATAGGTAAGCTTCTCCAGAGATAGATCTAAAGGAATAAGTCCCCGGCGAGAAGTGATCGAAGCATCGGGTGAAATGAATCTATTCTCCAATGCACCAAGACGTTAGACCATACAAGGCTCTCTTGCATAGGAATAGCGTCAGATAAGAAAGATCAGATTAGCTATGGCCTTAGGTGAATCAGTCACAGTTCATAATACCCCATTACTGCTAAAAGGAAACAAGGAGTTGGCAGGAATAGAACTGGCTGCTAACCGATAAGAATAAAGCACTAGAAACTTCTGGACTCTTGGATAAGAATAACCGATACTTGTAATTCTTGCCTGTAAACTATTCCCTCAGCTGGCATGACATTGAGAAGAGAAATGCAAATATCTTTACTAGATTTAAAAAATTGAGTCCAGTCATTTACGCAAGGAAGGAAAAGAAAAGGAGGGTCTCACACCGGTGTAAAGTAAAAAAATTTCCTTAGACTCAGAGATTTCATTTGTTGGCCTTTAACTGGCTTTACAAAATAGGCTTTTATCACAACCTTGATCATAGGATAGGAAAAGTATCGTCCTGGACCCCGAAAAAGAGATCACCATCGGGACCGGTACTGGTACTAGATTATCCCCTATAAAGTAAACACTTTCAAACTAGCCAGCTGGATCTCAAATTGAAGAAAGAAAACTCCCCAAGTCTGGGAACTCACAATCGATAGAGGGGTTAGCCACAAAAAGTCCAGAAGTCGCTTGATTCTCTTTTTAGGAAAATGCATCCCGCTTTCCTGATCTAATAGATTCCCCTTTTACTGCAACTGCAACAGAAGGGGCTGGGGATTAGCTGAGCTCAAAGGCAAATGGAATGGCACTTTCTTTTTCTCGACTGGCTAAAAAAGAACTCACTTGCTCGACGGCTGACAAAAGGTCTTACCCTACAACTGCTAGCTTTTGCTTGTTTGAAGGAGATTTAAAAGGTTTCCTTCCTTGGGGAAAGACTCCTATTACCGGGGACTACTAATATAGCTATGGGGAATGAAGACACCACCTACCACATAGAGGAAAAAAAATAGTGGGATGAGGTGAGCAAAATATCTTGATACTCCGACTTCAGGAGGAGAATCCATTATAGTAGGTCCTCCTACGGATATTCTACAAGGAGGGAAAACACCACACCACATGCAGGGACAATACCAGGCACTTTATTATTGGTTCGCAAAGGAATAGAAAAAGTCTTTCGTTATGACTGGCGGGATATAAATAGAAAGACTAGAACTCTAGATACTCTAACGCAAAGTAAAATGAGAATCATAAGCTATTGATTACACCATAGTAGGATCTTGCCTTGGATAGACCTCTAGACTGTAAGCTTAGCCAGTAAATGTATCCTAGGTAGAGAGTTAAAAACCTAGAAAATAAAAGACCCAGAATCACATCCAACAATCTATGGGGAAAAATCAATGATGCAGCAGCAGGTAGAGTCGATTGATGACACGAGGTTCCTATATTCCATCATCTCGAATCCAAATGCATGACAATAGGTAGGCATCTTCTTGACAATCTATACAAAGATCTAAAGGTGAACCAATAGAAAGAGAGAGATTCTCTTCTTGCGGCCCAAGAACATCTTCGTTCAAAGAGCTAGCAATGACTTTCTTCCCACCTGGAGTGGAGTTCGGGGATAGGACTTTTACTGCTATCTTGATTGCTGCTACTTTGATTTATATTCTTTTTCCTGGTCTGGGCAAAAGGATTTTTTTCTATTCAAAGCAGAGAAAGATTTTCAGACTACCTCTTCCTATTGTATCGATCGAAAGAGTGCAACCATGGAAAGCATGACGCGAATAGAGCTGTCTTTCACAATAGGAGAGAATACTTCATTGAAGTCCACACCCCCTCTCTGACTATAGCCCTTTGCAAACAAGCGTGCGAGGAATTTTGGATTCAAAGGCTACGCTCCTACTTATTTCACTATGAAGACTCAAAATATTTACTACTTTGCTCCGTACTTTCTCAAAAAATATTATTTTATAGCTCTATGGAGATAGCGAATGGCATTATGAAGTAGCCTTCCATTAAGAAAAATGCCTTGATACCCAAATTCCTAGGGTATCTACCCATTTTTAATTTTGACTTGAAATCTTAGGAAAAAATGGCTACACGTACTTTATCCCCAAGTGGAGTATAAAAGAATGAATGTTGTGATGAATGCGCAAGCTAAAGGATATGAATTATGAAAGCGTTAGGCCGAATCTCCTTTTTGTGTGGAGATTCGGGGTGGAGTTAAGAGTCTTTCTAATGCCTAAAAATGGATGAATGCCCCAAAAGAAGACTAAGAGCTAAATTCTAGAGACAGCTTAAGGGGATTCTAAACCTTTTTTTGCTCTGAGTCATCAGCATTCGGAAGAGAAAGAGTCCTTGGCGCCTTGTAAGGAATGAACAATCGGTGCAGTCTCATCTTAGTAAGAGTAAGTGATGATTCCCCGATGCTACGATATGAATAGAAAATAAGCAATGCCCAATCGATAAGTGAGGTAAGGGCTTTAGCCTCAGGGTTAAGACTCGATGATAGAGTGTAAAATGCAGGTAGAATACGGGTTTTTAAGGGATTCAGATTATAGGTTACAGTTTACCTCTCTCTTTGAATGTCCCATCTAGGTTACGCTTTTTGGAGAGAGAAGAGTTTTTTTATTAGAAAGAGGTTAAGCGCCAGTCGTTAGGGGTGGAAGCCGGTGGTTTAAGACCAGGGGAAAGAGCTTTGTTAGGAATGATTGGAGCTTGGGGGTAACTGATTCTTAGAAACAGCTGCTGGTTTAGCAGGAATAGCTACAAGAACTTTTGCAGCAATAGCAGATAGAGCTTCAGCAGGAACATGAGCTACTACAGTTGCTGATGCACTAGGAAAAAAGTCAAATGTGTTAAGCATATGCTTTTTTCCACTCAAGAGTAGGGGGTTGGAAAGATTGAATCTTTAATCTATATCTCTTCCCATTACTCAATTACATCTAAATCGACCTAGAGAGTAAGGAGTTTGGGTATGGCCCCAATGAATAGAAGAGAGGTTTCTCACCCAAAACAAAAGGTTCCAGTGGAACAAGGCTTAACAATGCTCGAAAAAGGTAGTTGGGTCGATCAAGCCCTAGAGTAGGAGTAGGAGTGGGTTCGGGGTAAACAAGCAAAGAAAGGGTTCTTATCCACCAGCAGCGGTAAGAGAACTTTCTCCACCAATAGCAGGAATACTTGAGAATAAGGGGTTTGGACTCACTGAGATGAGAAAAGTATATACATACCAGAGATAGGGTCAGAGACTAGCTTTTTATTTTTATTCCTAGCTAAGAGCGGGTAGTATATCCTGGCTTATTCTCTTAGGAGGAAAATCTCCATCAAAGACAGTCGAGGTGTAGTCATAAGGGACTAAAACTTTATAGTTCCTCTGAAGTGTCTGATGATATTGAATAGATTGTTGAAAATCCAAGGGAGCCTGAATATAAGCTTTCTATTGTAGTTGTTGAGGTAGAGAAGGAGGGATAAGCAACAGGCTGAAGCCACAATGAAGCTGGCGAGATAAGAAAAGGTGTGGAGGCGCTTTGCTTGAGTTGGTAAGAGTAAGATTCAGATTCAAAAAACACCTAGAAAGACATATTCCCTTACTGAACGAAAGAACCAATTCCTGCAACAATGAAAACAAGTAGCTGAAGCGAGTCGAAAGGAGAGGAAAAAGCTCTATAATATCGACAACTTCTTCTTTGAATTCCTTCAGGAAGGGAGTAAAGATTCCAATCCGACCTTGAAAAATAGTATAAATGAGAGGAGTGAAGTGACTTTGAAATGACTTCTTTATTCAAAGAAATATCCTTCCCTGCGCTCACTTTTCCAAGACTTTTGCTCTTAGGTCATTCTATTTGCTATTCGACTTTTCTTGATCTTGTAAATCCTCTCTTTTCCGCTTTCTAAGAAATGTCAAGCCTGTCTATTTACGAATTCTCTATTCATGAATCGGATGTGTGATGGGACCCCTTCCTTGATGAGGATTGCTAAAATCTTTCTTTTTTAATGAAAAAGATCGGGTTTCTAAGCTCGATGTGGGAAGTGGAGGTTTTAGATACAAGATACCTGAGTCATGTAGCTCATTTAGAGCAATAAGTAATTCATTCTAACAAATGATGATCTATCGAGTGACGGATATAGAAGCTAAGGCAAACAATCAGTACACGAATCCCTTCCTCTAGAAGGAGTGAACCCGACCACTAATTTATGAACCACCCTTCTCTTTGATTTGTCCTTCCTGACCTCTCTTAAGCCTTTCAACGATTGTTTAGGTAGCCTCCTTAGGACTCTCAAAAAAGTAACCTGGCTGGATACCTGTTCACTCGCCTGGCCCACTCATATCCATTATATATAATATGCTCGACTATCAAGAAAAATCCACCTCTTAGATAAAGTCTTCGATCACCTGAAGATGGCACAGAAAGACAAAAAGAGCAAAATTAATATAGATAAGATAGGATGTCAAATTTCTCCCAATTTTGCTTTCTACCACTCCATAGAAGCAAGACTAGTAACTATTCTATGGCCCTCCTCCTATTAGGGCAACTACTAAGACTAGCTCACTGAGATCGATAGGAAAGACAACTAAAACTCAAACTACAGGAAAGAGAGAAAGAGGGGGAACTAGATGAGCTTACTACTCCAATTGTAACTGGATCGAAAAGAGAGTGGACTGAGCATCTTTTTCCAATTTCAAAGATCTATCAAAGCCCATTTGAAATAAAGACTCCTTCTCTTCTTTCAAACTTCCCAAATACATGTGAGTAAACTCCTACTCGCTTCAGGGCAGTCTAACCCATAGGCTCCAAGAACCAGTTTGCTGGCAGAATGAAAGACTTAAACCAGATAGGTGGAAACTGGCATTTTCACTAGATATATCTCAATGGCTGAAAGGGCTTACCTTGGCGCTCCTACTATTAGAACTCTAACTGATAAGGGAACTCAAGTGGAAGACCACTTTCACTGCCCAAAAGCCTTATTATTGGAAAAAAAACTGCATGATTAGCAGTGAATAGGATCAATCCTCCATGTTATTCACTTTGGCATAACTGGTAAGCAACATACTACAATAATAGACCAGTCCACTAACTGGAAGATTTAAGGTAAGATCATAAGTGGGGCAGGATGGTAGCACACCTCCTCATAGTTCCCAGATAATGAAAGTAGATCCCTTTGTCCAGCTGAGTCTTTTGTAACTGCTACCTTGTTCGGAGTTGACCCTCTTTATACTTTGATTCCTGGGAAAACTCTAAGTAAATCTCCTTCCTAACCAAAAGAATGAAATCTGGTAATCCAATAATAAGATAAGGAAAATGTCAGCATAACCACTGCTATTTCGTCTGCAGCCTTTACCGTTGAAGGAAACAGTCTTGCTTTGGCTTGATTGCTTTCACTAGGTCTAGCTAGGCTGGGAGTCGATTAGCCCGAGTTATGTTAAGATAAGTGGAACTTGAATAGGAAGTAGCCATCGTTATAGGAAAGAACTTATATTACAAGGATTCATAAACAGTAAATATGGCAATTCCTACTTGGGTGGTAGGTCAGAGCGGATTCCCTTGCTTTAGGGCAGGAATAGCGCAATGGTTAGGGGGCTTGTCTTTAAGCAACTGGGTTCCATGTAGCTACAACTACAGAGGATAGTCTCTAAAAGCTACAACCGCCTCTTTTTATTATTCTCGAAAAATATACCTAGGTTTTGGCAATCACTCTACTGACAGAGAACCTAAGAGCTACCAATAAGCCTTTAGGCAGGCAGCAAAAATGGTAAATGTCATCTTCCTTTGCAATGACTTCTTTCTTTCCTCTTCACCATACGAAATTCTATCTCACCCTCAGATCAGGGGATACCTTAAGTCAGCAGCTCCCTCTTAAGATAGGGCATTTACATAAACTCCAAAACCGTACCCAGGAAGCTTACATCAGGACCACTTTTGAGTATCTTTACACTGCTGGCTCCCTTAGATCATTGGCTACCAGGAAGACTAAAACTCAGGAACATCAATATGGTTAGGGATCATTAAGGTACGACCCTTAGCCTATTTCTTTCTGCCTTTTAAACGAATTTAGAACCTGAATTAGTAGATTCATTAGAGACCTTTCTTGGAAGACTCAATTCATTAGATAAGCCTAGTACATAATCACTGATAGGATCATTCCTGAAATTAACAAATAATGTTTGGGCACTTTAAAGAAAGTTGATCTAAGAAGACTAACCTCATATCTCACTTAGATTAATCAGTTCAAGCAATGAAAAACCCATATTTCTTCTGTGAAACTCACTTTGTTGGATTGTTGGAAGTAGATGAGCCCGTGCAAGCATTAGAACATGTATTCTCGCGATCTACAGAGTCCTTATGGCTTGCTCCTAAAAAGAATAATCAAGCAACCTTCTTCTTTGTTACAGAACAGACATTCTATTCTTTTTTTTCCCAGTACTGACCTCTTTGGCCAAATGTTAGAGTCGGCGCTACTTCAACTAGTAGTCTTTAAAGAAGAAATCGCTTTCACATCTCATATGACATCTGTACCAATAGACTTCTTTGGATACTAATAAGGTAAGTAGATACTCCAGCCGATCTAACTTTAGAGGTTCCAGCTTATTTGTTAAATAGGTTAGCCCCTTCTCCTTCAGGAAATGCAGCAAGACTACATTTTCATCTGAGTTCTCTTCCTCAATCCACTCTAAGAAAAAGGCAAGTACAACTACTCTACTTTAGAGTAGATCCAGCTTTCCTCCAGGTTTAATTAGGGTATGTGATCCTATCCTAAAAGAAAGATCCTATCTTTCCTTCCTGAAATAAAAGGTTTCAACTACCTCTGAAGAGGCCTCCCCTTCCGTACCTACTCCGCAAGGTTTTGCTCCTTTCATTTCCTCTTCAATAAGATATGACCCTTTTAGTGGCTATAGTGGCGTACTTAGGTAATGAAATTCTCAACCAACCCTATCCCCTAACCCTCGTAGTGTAAAAGGCGCATCTCTCTTGGAGTCTAAATCCGATTCTTCTTCTTCTGGAGCCTCCCTCATCGGCTAGGAATTGAAGGAGACCAATTCTGATAAGGAGGATTTTTATTCTTCCTAGTCCCCATCTACTTCCACCTTGACTCCTGGAAACCAATCCATTGAGAGCTCTCCCAATGAGCAGAAAGAGAAATTGGAGTTTCTATCGGAAAACCAGCAGAAACATTGGACAGGGGAAATCCTTCGAGTACTCAAGGAAGGCTTAGACACAGTTGATCCACGAGGCAATATTGGCAAGATTCCCGCCATAAAATTGGTGGATGCTTTCAACTTTGATTATTTCCTTAGCCGATTATTACTCTATCCATCTCATTGTCTTATCATAAACTCCTATCCCTCCTGCTTTTTTTAAGGCTCTTTTATTTTAAAATAAAGATATGAATAAGTGAATCTAGTTGATCGATCCCATCTATTGGTAAAGGATTCAATAGCCTAGGAAAGATTGATGGGAAGCTCTTTACAAGACATCTTAAAGCAAGGTAAACTAATGCCTCGAGAGCACAGACCAAGCGTGAAGCTTTCGTTCTTACAATAGTATGGTTTTCTCCTATTTATCTATCTCTTTTGATGTGTTGCTATAGAATTTTAGACCTTTCCCTTTTATTGGCTTACCCCTCCACTTCAGGTAAGGAATTGTGGAGGAATCAATGGTTACAATTTTGTATTACAAGTTAGCCCCCTTCACTTGCTTGATTGAAGGATATGAATAAATAATATTACTTGAGTCAATAGCAACAGAATATCCTTCTCACTTGAGGGTGGGGACTGAAATGGTAAGGACGATCAATATTTCTTTCGGGCGAACAGAGAATCCAAAGTGGAAAGGTGGCAGTCGACCACTAATAGAGCGTTTGATCCCTTTCTAACTCCCCTCAACATAGCTCGCTTCATCAGTTGAGAAAGTATGAGAGGGCGTCCTTTAAGCCCTTTGCTTTATTTGTAACAATTCTTTCACAACTTCTTTAAAGCCTTTTCAATTGGCTCTTTCTTCCCTTTTGGTTTTTAAAAAGGATGGCTACTGACCATATTCATCGTTGTCTAAGGAAAAATAAACCTTACTATTACTGACACTGGTATAGACTATAGACACATTTTGGTTTCCTTCTCGCCTGGTGGCCACAACCCTTTCCTATCAGCTTAAGTTTTCTTTAGTATAGAGGATGGGTTAGTAGTTAATTTCTATCCCCTTTTTACCTATATTTGGAGTCGTGTCGTTGTTGTCTGTGCGGCCTGGTGTTTTTTCCGATCTTGCGATATTCTTTAGCCATTATTTGTTGCTTTAAGTAGTAACATGTTACATTGTAGAAGAAGCAGCTACAAAGCAACCATTCTTTATTGGAATCTGTCATATGAGATGTCTGGTGTTATGAGGAATATTGGGACTTCACTTTACCTTTGGAAGGAACTACTATTATATCGACCTGCGGTTTGTGTAGTTCCTGATTGGTTAAGTAAGTTTTGAACTGTCTGATGCTGTTATAATACATCAACCTCGCTACCTTTAATGCTGTGCGATTGAATGTTGAAGTATTGTCATCTTAAGTGTTGGGCTTGGTTGGAGTTGGTTTACCAGACCGAAGAGTGGCAAGCAATATTATTACAATACCAAAAAGAACTTATCGCGGAAGTAGCCAAAAAAAAAGAGACTCCTTCAACAACAAAGAAAGAAATTGCGTAAGTAAAGAGAAAGATAGCCAATCCTCTTGGGCGGCCGAGAGTGTTATGTAAAAAGGACCAAGAAGGATCCTATCCGTTAGGAGAAGGAGGAAGAGTAGGAGCTAGCCTTAGGGACGAAATCAAATGATTATGAGATAAACAATGAGACAAAGGAGAGCACTTAGACAATTCATTTTGTATACAGGGAATTCTGCTGGTAGGAATTCCTCATGGCGCATTACAGTTTTTCACCGAGGGGGTGGATCAAAGCGATTGCAGCGAAGAATTGATTTGTATTAAAAGATTGAGTCTATAGGCGTTGTAGTAAGGATAGAACATGCACCAAATCTCTCTTCTCAGATCGCTTTGGTATGATGGTTTCCCCGAGGGGGGGGCGGTCCACCAATGCAACATGATAGAAGAGTTCACTTTGCTCTTCTCCTTGTCCTACTTTTCCATTGGTACTTGGGGGGAGATTCTAGAAGGATTCATTTTTTTGTGTTACCCTCCCCGAAGAGATGCACAACCAGCCATTTCACAGCCAGAGATTCATCCGGTTCCTCTCGGCATCCTGGTTTCGGAATTAGAGCACCTTCTTCTTTTGGATAGGCAAAGGAGAGCAGATCTTTAGACCCAGCTAGCATTTTTCTTTCAAGAGAGGAACGAGGCTAGGTATCTCCGAATCTATCTTGGGATACTCAACGAGAAGTTTCTGGTAGAAAAGAGGGTCGAGGTCATATTTTTGCAGGATGGGTTTTCCCCCCAGATGCTTTCACGTTGAAAGTGAGAAATTCGCATCATCTTATTTAGTCACCCTACCCGGGCGGAACTACTATCGCCAATACCTTAAATAGGTATTTGGCCCAGATGGAATGGGAGGGTATGCAATAGAGTCTACCCTATCTAAGGGTGATTCGCATAAGTTAGTTTTCTGTCTGAATCTGTTGGGCTAGCATAGAAGTCTCTCGGGTGGGAAAAGGAGATGCATTTCTGGTACTGGTGGTATTGGATAAGATCTAAGGGGATAATCTCTTTCTTGTTTCGTATTTCTTTCCCATGATGATTAAGAACAGGAAAATCCAAAATTTTACTTTGAATTTTGCACCTCAACATCCTGCTACTCATGGTGTTTCATGATCAGTATTAGAAATGAACGGAGAAGTGGTGGAACGCACAAAACAACATATTAGATTACTCCAGTGCGGTACAAAGCCGCTGATGCTTAGTCGGCTCCTATACCGCTAGCTATGCCTTACTTGGTTCCCCTCCCCCAGCACGATGGAGATTCTATAGCATGTCATGAGCACCGAATTAAGGGGAGGTTGAGTAACTCAAACGAACCGCCTTACCTTATTCCAACATAGGGATAGAAAGGAGAAGGTTGTGAAGGTGGCCTCATTATCCATACCTTCATTAGGATGAATGGAGGACCAACTGACCCAGGTTTTCACGAGCGTTGGCGGGTTCTGGAGTGCTTATCAAGGGCACTAGTGCACACCCCGGGGGGATCATCACCACCGGTATCTCATATCTCGGCATAGTGGAATGTGTAACCCGCCTGCTATTCCATTCAACTACATTTGTTCCTTTAATCCACAGCAACAAAGAATGAAGTAGCGAGGGAAAACCTGCCCATACAGCCAGTGGGAAGGATGGAACTACTAGCAAAGACCGTCTGGCAAAAATGATGCAGGTGCAAAGTGTTGTAGGCCTGCACCGGGGGAGCAAACCATAGAGAGAAAAGGGAGCCCAGACGGTGGAAGAGCTAAGGGAGGCCAGGTCATTTGATAGAAATGGAAAGCTTTTCCCTATTAAAGAAGGCCCTATGGAGTAAATGAAAGTGGATGAATTCTTGGAAAAAGAGGGAGAGAGCCTATATAAAATCGAAAATGAAATAAAGAAAGTTCTATGAATAGATAGAGTCAACGGTACGACAGACAATGCTTCCTACTCCCAAATTAGCTTCTGAGGTTGAGCAGTCTCGATTTTACTACAAGATTTGTAAATGAATACTGAGCTGGGCCACCTCGAATGGTATGAGCTGCATACGGGGAGACCAGCACATATGGTTTTTAGGGAGATCTGGTCGAAAAAATGGATGGTGCCCGCCCGGCTAGAGGGACTGAGAAATTAATTGATTACAAAACTTATTTTCAAGCTTTACCTTATTTTGATCATTCAGAGGGCGATCACGGGGTCACTGAATGAAGTCCTCCATTTCTTTCGGAGGTGTTGACCCGCAGCAAGGCAGAGATGACTAAGTGACATATGGAGTATGGCGAAGACAATAGCATGTCATAGAAGGAGATAACAGGTGGATCCAGTGACCCACTAAGACTAACCTATCTATATGTACATCCCCGAACAATAGTTAAACGGGGATGTGAATGCGAGATGCCAGCAGAATGATCGGCCGGACAGAGGTTAGGGATGCTTCTTTTCCACTGCGTCCTTCTTTATGTGTCGGAGACATAAAGAAAGTGCACCAAAAAAGAATGGTAACTGGATCGATCTATTCTATGGTGAAACATAACTGCACACTCACACAATCTTTGTTGAGAGACAGAAGCATTCGGTAGAACCGATAAACTATACTTGCTTCTGGATAAATGTATGGGATAGAGGGCTCATGGTACCATCAAGGATGAATTCTTTGTTGGCGGAACGAAGTTCGCGTTAGCAAGAATGATTCTCTAAGCCAGTCTGGATTTCCAACACCTCAGGAAACTGGTCGAGATAGATGACAACACTTTTTTCTCCTCTTCCGTACCGGTAGGGCAATCTTCTCTTATGGTCTTCACCCGCCGCTCGAAAATAAAGAACCAAGCCCCTTTTGATCCATTAATTTCTGCAAGAAGAGAGGATCCAGAGCATTGCGCCCTCCTATTCGGGGCCGGATGATCGCTTCCCACAAAAACCCAACCTTTTTTTTGCTCTTCCTTCGGTTTGCCTCCACGAATGGGTCACTTAGGATCCCTACTCATATTCTAAAGGTGCTACTTTAATTCAAGCGCAAGCCCCCCCTTCTATTCCATAACTTAAAAAGGTGACCAGCTTTCCATACTAGTTTTTACCTTATGCTGCCATTTTTCAAATATTATTGAATAGTGTGGCCTGGGGCTAAGATTACTCAAGTGGGAGAGCCGTGTTATGGGTGACCTTATTGCACGGTTCAGAGAGCACTTGTGTATATTATACAAGTGAACATTTACAAAAAAGTTATCGTAAAGTTTCGTTCTTCATTCCGTCATCGACCCTATCTATATTTCTATGATAGCCCAAGAACACGCTCATTCTTCAGCCGTAGAGAGACTTTTGAATTGTGAGGTACTATTACGAGCTCAATATATACAAGTGTTATTCCATGAAATAACTCAAATTTCAAATCATTCACTTGCTTTAACTACTCATGCTATGGATGTAGGAGCATCAACTCCATTCCTGTGGGCTTTTGAGGAGCGGGAAAAATTGTTGGAATT
The DNA here is from genome assembly GCF_002878395.1 of Capsicum annuum. Lineage (NCBI taxonomy): Eukaryota > Viridiplantae > Streptophyta > Magnoliopsida > Solanales > Solanaceae > Capsicum > Capsicum annuum. The sequence goes on along the minus strand of NC_061112.1, from coordinate 95,782,790 downwards.
CTATGAAAGAGTTTTAGGAGCAAGCTTACCTATCTTATTGTTATGCCTCTTGGCTTATTTATATATATTGATTTATTCACACAACAATTGCTTCTCATATCAACGAATTAGAAGAGATGTAAACCAAAATAATGGTTAGAACTCCTTATAAATTACCTCTCCCGCTGCAGCACAAGGAAGAGTAAATGATGAATGGAAAATCAGAGTGAAAGGCAGAGATATCAGTTGCTAACGTACTTGACTGAGAACTTGATGGAGTGATTCTTTTCCTCTTTCGGAAGTGTCTTTGCTTTCAACCGGCCCTTGGGATTATCATATAAAAGTTCTATTCCTACCTACACGTTGTTTCCAATCAATGAACTTCAGGAATTCTTTACCTAAACTAATTCAAAAGGCATGCTAAAAGAATTTCTTAGTGCTTCACTACCTGAAAGAAACCCGATCCAAGGAACCATCATTTCTTTTCAAAGAAAGGCCTAGAACTACCTGGCCAAAGAAGATAGATAGGAAGGGAGGTGGCGATCTCAAGGATTTTAAGTAGCCAGTGCATAAAAATAAGATAGGTAAGCTTCTCCAGAGATAAATCTCAAGGAAGAAGTCCCAGGAGAGAAGTGATCGAAGGATCGGTGAAATAAATCTATTCTATAAAGCACCAAGACGTTAGACCATACAAGGCTCTCTTGCATAGGAATAGCATCAGATAAGAAAGATTAGATTAGCTATGGCCTTAGGTGAACTAGTGACAATTCATAATTCGCCGTTAGTGCTAAAAAGAAACAAGGAGTTGGCAGGAATAGAACTAGCAGCTAGTCGATAAGAATAAAGCATAAGAAACTTCCAGACTCTTGGATAAAATTATTATACTTGTATTTCTTAACTATAAACTATTCCCTCTGCTGATACAATATTAAGAAGAGAATTGGAAATATCTTTACTGGTTTTGGAAAATTGAGTCCAGTCGTTCGCAAAAAGATGTAAAAGAAAATAAGGGTCTCACACTGGTGTAAAGTAAAATAAATTTCCTTAGACTCAAAGATTTCATTTGTTGGCTGCCTTTAACTGGCTTTACAAAATAGGCTTTTATCACAGCCATGATCACAGGATGGGAAAAGTACCAACCTGGACCCCAAAAAAGAGATCACCATCGAGACTGGTACCGCTACTAGATTATCCTTTGAAATGTAAACCCTTTCAAACTAGCCAGCTGGACTTAAACTAGAGAAAGAGAACTCCCCATGTTTGGGAACTCACAATCGATATAGGGGCTAGCCACAGAAAATCCAGAAGTCGCTTGATTCTCTTCTTAGGAAAATTCATCTTGCTTTCCTGTTCTAATGGATTCCCCTTTTACTGCAACTGCAACAAAAGGGGTTGGGGATTAGCTGAGCTCGAAGGAAGGTGGAATGGAACTTTCTTTTTCCGAACTGGCTAAAAAAGAATTCACTTGCTCAATGGCTAACAAAAGGTCTTACCCTACGACTGCCATTTTTTACTTGCTTGAAGGAGAATTAAAAGGCTTCCTTCCATAGGGAAAGACTCCTATTACCGGGGACTACTAATACCGCTATGGGGAATGAAGACACCACATACCACATAGAGAAAAAAAAGCAAAATAGAGGGATGAGGTGAGGAAAAGATCTTGCTACTCAGACTTCAAGAGGAGAATCCATTACAGTAGGTCCTCCTACGCATGTTCTACAAGTAGGGGAAAACACCACATCAATAATTGCCCCTACCAGTACCGAAAGTGATAATAAAAATGGGAATGTTGTCACTAGAACGTACCACACAAATAGAGGTGATCTATGCATAGTCATTCCAGGTCCACGCATGATAAAGATAGTTTTTATAAAATTAATAGAACCTAAAATGGTTGAAACACCAGATAGATGAAGACAAGAAATTAATAAATCAACTGCTCCTCCAGAATGGATGGTAATACCACTTAAGGGTGGATAGACCATCCACCCAGTGCTGTTACCCACTTCTACTAAGGCTGAGCTTAATAGTAGCAAGAGACTTGGAGGCAAAATCTAGAATGAAATATTATTTAATCATGGAAATGCTATGTAACGCACACCTATCAGAATCAGAACAGACCAATTACCAAATCTACCTATCATTGCTGGTATAACTATAAAAAAATCAATAAAAAAGCATGAGCTATTATTAAAACATTATAAAGTTGATGATTCCCACTAAGAATTTGATTGCCAGGTCGTGCTAATCCATATGAATCAGTACTGAGAAGCATGTGCCCATCACTCCAGCAATGGCACCAAAGATGAAATAAAGAGTCCCTATTACCTTATGGTTAGTGGAGAACAGCCATCGAACTGGATTTGTCATAAAATTGAGATTATTTCATTTTTTTCCTTATCAGAGAGGGGCCCACGGGGCTTATTTATTGAAAAAGGGGGAATGAGGAGGGGGACATCAAATGGATTTTAGTTTGAACAAAATAGGAAGAGGTTAGATTCCTCTTTGATGTTGTTAAGCCAAGTGCATGCACAAAATGAGAGATAGAGGAATGTAAAGGGAAAAAAATCCACTCCATCCTCGTTTACTAAATTTTAGTTAAACTATCTAGTTCTTCCTTTGATATTAATTGGCTTGTTGTGCCTGTATCTTCGGTATGGTTTGTCGAAAAGAGGAGTTTTTTTCCATAGTGGGTCAGTTCATGTCTATATGATTATAACTCTGTCTTGCGTCTACTCTTCCACCCCATCTCCGTAAGCTAAAGAAAGGACGGGACTAATTGAACTAACTCAGTTTAACTTGCTTTCTACTGTAAGGGAATCTCAGTTTATAGACAGAGAAATCTTCAGCTTTTCTGTATCAGTGAGGCAAAAGTATTCTCAGATCGATACCGATAAATGAGTATGAATATCCCTCAATAGTGGTCTTTCTGAGGTTTTGAACCCCTATCTATCTGATATGGTAATGAACGGTGTCTTCTGCAAGACTGGAAATTCCTTAGATATGGCCTGCTAAAACTGAGGAATCCTTCCTGCCTCACTATCATTTTGCAGCTTCAAACAAGAATGAACAATAAAAAGAAACGCACTATACTGGGTTAGACACAAACCATATGGGTGTCACAAATAAGAACAAGGTGTCTCAGGCAAGGACGAAAGAAAAACAGGCTTGGGCGACAGATCAATAGTCAAATCTGGGTGGGTAGCAGTAGAGACAAGAAGCCTGTCGATGAACATAAATCAGTTCATTGGGGATAAGAGTCTTCTTCATTTCGTGTTATCGAACGAGTAAGAAAAGAAGAGAATGAAGTATTGGATCGAGTAATAATAAGAGATATGGCAGATAGACCCCCAACATTTCCTCGATCTAATGCCTTTTTTACGAGTAGTGTCGATTCATATTAGGAAAGGGAAAAAATCTGAGCTCTATGATTTCAAAAACTAGAAAGCATACTCCATGGACTCCTTCCAAGACTGATAGATCATAATTGACCGCTTTACTTTACGTACGTCATTTTCTACTTAATCATATAACTAGACTTTTAGTAAAGTACAGACAGAAAATGCAGAAATCGATGAACTTCATCAAGGAGTTGAGTTGGGGAATAGCTGCTGGTTCCCCCAGCATTGAAGACCTCTTACGAGAGTTGCTTGCCTTTTACCGATTGACTGCCTCTATTCCCCTTATTTCACTTTTCCCTATTTGCCTACTATTTTGCTTATATGATACTTTCCTTAGGTTGGTACTTCACCTAGTAGCTAATCCCGACCTCTCTTCTCTTGACTGGATGTCACTAGAACAGGTGAGAAAGACCCCAATCAATATACTAGTAATTCGACGATGAACTCCTTCCAATAATAGTACTCAACTTTCTAAAGACTAACTTTAGCATAAAAAAGGGAAGCATGCATTGACAAACTATTCGACATAGGACGGACCTAGCTGATTGATATCATAAGCAATCTTCCTGGTCTAAGAGAAGCCTCAAATCGGAAGTTTACACTCAGCATGAAGGAAAGTGCTTATACTCTGTCTGAGCCCTCCATACAGTGGTACGTCAACAGCCTTGCCTTAGTTCTCTTTTAGCACTGATGGAAGCATGCCAAGGCAAAGCTGATGATCTCTTTAACCTTTTTTTGAATCTTTATCTTACCCTATGAGCTTATGCAATGAGTGTTGATGTGCGAGGATCCTTTAGTTCTAAGCGATTTCTTGTTTTAGTCCATACAATGCCTTCCTGAGTCGAAAGTAAGGGGAAGAATTTGTCCTCTCCTGTTGGTGAATCTCCTTGCTATGGTTGTTTCAAATATATATCCCATTCCTGCCTGTACTGCGGCATATGCGGTACCAGCTCTTATTCTTGATGTGGCTCTTTCAAAAGTTGTGGAAGATAGTATGATTTTTCTATTCTTTCTTTGGCAGTTATGGATGCGCTTTGCTTCTTTCTAAGTATCCCAGTGAAGTTGTCTTGTTTAAGCTATGGATCTTATATAGAGAACGAGCGTTAAAACCCATTTGCGGCTGCCAAGATAAGGGAACTGCTAATTTGGGAACCATTGAAGGCCGCCATCAACTCCCATCTGAAGGGACACCAGTTGTCCATTTATTTCTTCCTCTCCTTCCTTTCACTGGATAGAAGCTATCAATCCCTCCTGGTCATCGAAGCTTAGAAGCAGGAATTCACATCTCAAAATGAATCTCTTTCTTTTGCCCTTTAGGTTTCCCTCAACTTCAAATCCATCTTGCGCCCCCGTATACTCTACTTTTGGAGTACCAGAACCAGGGATAGGATATGAGGCCACCTCTTCTAGTCTCAATTAGTATTCTCATTGTTCAGTGAAGGCTCGAACCCATCTCTATTCATCAGAAACTATCAATTACAAGTTTGGAGTTGGCTAACCACCAGTATCTTATGTCTTTTCATCCTTTCCAGTGGCACTAATAAAAAGGAAGTACTTGCCAACGAACCTTAACTCTCTACTCTCAATGCATAATTTGGATTGGAATCCCCGGATTGAGAATAACTTAGAGGCTGCTAGCAGGTCATACTTCTTTGCTGCCTTAGATGATGAAGCAAGCTAAATTAGGCATTTCTTCCTATTCTTTACACTGAGGATAAAGGTCTTTATTACTTTGCAGAGAATTAAACATACTTAACATCAGCAATGATAGATTCCACCAAGACTGAATTCTAAGGGGAATGCTAGTACGGAAAGCTAAAGGATCAGTTGATTCAAGAGTCTCTTCCCTGGAGGGAGATTTGAGGTGATAAGTTGGGAGAGAATCAATGGATTTAGGCACCCCAAGTCAATATTTTTTACTTCTTTCTTGTTGGAGGGGAAATTAAATACTTCCTGGCTGCTATTTGAAGAATCGATCGAAGTCGGGCTTGAAAGATTTAGAAGAAGCTACTGTAATAAGGAATAAGGAATCCTTATATGTTCAACTCATTTGGTATGGCCCATGCAGCCTTTTTTCCACACGATTGCGCTGTAGTTGACCAGAGCTTAAAGAGAGATGGGAACATTTTAATTTGATGAGGCAGTTAATCGGTAGAAGGCAAGCAACTCTCGTAAGAGGTCTTCGATGCTGGGGGAACGAGCAGCTGTTCCCCAACTCAACTCCTTGATGAAGTTCATTAATTTCTTTATTTTCCGTCTATACTTTACTAAAAGTCTAGTTATATGATTGAGTAGGAAATGACGTAGGCAAAGTAAAGCGGTCAATTACACTCTATCAGTCTTGTATGGAGTCCATGGAGTATGCTTTCCAGTTTTCAAGATCATAGAGCTCAGGTTTTTTCCCTCTCCTAATCTGAATTGACTCTACTCGTAAAAGTGGTATTAGATCGAGGAAATATTGGGGGTCTATCTGCCATATCGCTTATTATTGCTTGATCAAATGCTTCATTCTCTGCTTTTTGTACTCGTTCAATAACATGAAATGAAGAAAAATCTTATCCCCAACGAACTGATTCATTTTCGTCGACAGATTCTTGACTCCACTGCTACCCACCTGGAGTCGACTATTGATTCGTTGCCCGAGCCTGTTTTTCTTTCGTCCCTACCTAAGGTACCTTGTTCTTATTTGTGACAACCAAATAGTTTGTGTCTTACCCAGTATAGTGTTTTTCTTTCCATTATTCATTGTTCTTTGAAGCCGCAAAATGATAGTGAGGTAGCAAGGATCCCTTAGTGTCAGCAGGCCATATCTGAGGAATTTCTAGTCTTGCAGAAGACGTCATTCATTACTGTATCAGATAGAGAGAGGTTCCAAACCTCAGAAAGACCACTATTGAGGGATATTCAGACTCACTCTTTGGTATCGATCTGAGAATACTTTTGCCCCACTGATACAGAAAAGCCGAAGATTTCTCTATTTATAGACTAGACACCCTTACAATAGAAAGAAAGTTAGGCTGAGTTAGTTCAACTAGTCCCGTTCTTTCTTCAGCTTACGGAGATGGAGTGTAAGAGCAGATGCAAATTGGATTATAATTATTTAAACATGAACTGACCCACTATAGAAAAGAACTCCTCTTTTCGACCAACCAGACCGAAGCTATAGGCGCAACAGGCCAATTAACATCGAAGGGCGAACTAGATTCTTTAGGTAAAATTACATAAACGAGGAAGGAGTGGAATTTTTTTCCTTTCCATTCCTCCAGCTCTCATTTCATGCATGCGCTTGGCTTAACAACATCAAAGAGGAATTGAACCTCTTCTTGTTTTGTTCAAATTGGAATCCATTTGATGTCCCCCCCTCCTCACTCCCTCTTTTTCAATAAATAAGCCCTGAGGCCCCTCTTTGATAAGGAAGAAAATAAAATAATCTCAATTTTATGACAAATTTGGTCCGATGGTTGTTCTCCACTAATCACAAGGATATAGGGACTCTTTATTTCATCTTCAGTGGAATTGCTGGAGTGATGGGCACATACTTCTCAGTATTGATTCGTATGGAATTAGCACAACCCAGCGATCAAATTCTTGGTGGGAATCATCAAATTTATAATGTTTTAATAATGGCTTACTCTTTTTAAATGATCTTTTTATGGTTATGCCAGCGATGATAGGTGGATCTGGTAATTGGTCTGTTTCGATTCTAATAAGTGCGCCTGACATAACATTTCCATGATTAAATAATATTTCATTCTGGTTGTTTCCTCCAAGTCTCTTGCTCCTATTAAGCTCAGCCTTAGTAGAAGTGGGTAGCGGCACTGGGTGGATGGTCTATCCGCCCTTAAGTAGTATTACCAGCCATTCTGGAGGAGCAGTTGATTTAGCAATTTCTAGTCTTCATATATCTGGTGTTTTATCCATTTTAGGTTCTATTAATTTTATAACAACTATCTTCAACATGCGTGGACCTGGAATGACTATGCATAGATCACCTCTATTTGTGTGGTCCGTTCTACTGACAACATTCCCACTTTTATTATCACTTCTGGTACTGGGAGAGGCAATTCCCATGTTATTAATCGATCGAAACTTTAATACAACCTTTTTGGATCCCGCTGGAGGGGGAGACCCCATATTATACCAGCATCTCTTTTGATTCTTTGGTCATCCAGAGGTGTATATTCCTATTTTGCCTGTATCCGGTATCATAAGTCATATCATTTTGACTTTTTCAGGAAAACTAGTTTTCGGGCATCTAGGCATGGTTTATGCCATAATCATTATAGGTGTTCTTGGTTTTCTTGTTTGGGCTCATCATATGTTTACTATGGGTTTAGACGTTGATACCCGTGCCTACTTCACCAAAGCTACCATGATCATAGCTGTCCCCACTGAAATCAAAATCTTTAGTTGGATCGCTACCATATGGGGGGGGGTCGATACACTACAAAACACCCATGTTATTTGTTGTAGGGTTCATCTTTTTATTCACCATAGGAGGACTCACTAGAATAGTTCTGGCAAATTCTGGGCTAGACATTGCTTTACATGATACTTATTATGTGGTTGCACATTTCTATTATGTACTTTTTATGGGAGCCATTTTTGCTTTATTTGCTGGATTTGACTATTGGGTAAGTAAAATCTTTGGTTGGACATACCTTAAACTTTAGGTCAAATCCATTTTTGGATCACTTTTTTGGGGGTTAATATGACCTTTTTTCCTATGCATTTCTTAGGGCTTTCAAGTAGCATTCCAGATTATCCAGATGCTTATGCTGGATGGAATGCCCTTACCAATTTTGGCTCTTATATATCCGTAGTTGGGATTTGTCATTTCTTCGTGGTCGTAACAATCACTTCAAGCAGTGGAAAGAACAAAAGATGTGCTCCAAGTCGTTGGGCTATTGAATAGAATCCAATCACACCGGAATGAATGGTACAAAGTCCTCCATCCTTTCATACTTTTGGAGAACTTCTAGCTATCAAGGAGACGAAAAGCTATGTGAAGTAAAAGAAGAAAGGGTCACCAATTGCTACAAAGAACCTAACAGAACATTTCCAAATGTGGGAAACCACTTGTGTAGGTCGGGGGCAAAAAAGCCCAAATAAGTCATTTTAGCCCTTATAAAAAGAAAACAGATTCTTGAACCCCTTTCATGCTCATGTTACATCGAGGTACTACAGAAAAAAAGAGAAAAATACGATCCAATTTATCGTAATCGAGCCATGAAAAATATTTAACAAAAGACAAAAAGAAATCCACTACCCATTTTACGTCAAGGAATACGTGGAGTAACTCCCAATATAAGAGTAAAAGCAAGACGTGTAGGTGGATCGACTCATCAAGTTCCCATTGAAATAGGATCCACACAAGGAAAAGCACTTTCCATTCGTTGGTTATTAGCGGCATCCTGAAAACGTTCGGATCGAAATATGGCTTTCAAATTGAGTTTCAAATTAGTGGAGGCTGCCAAAGAGAGTGACGATGCCGTACGCAAAAAGGAAGAGACTCATAGAATGGCAGAAGGAAATAGAGCTTTTGCATATTTTTGTTAATCCATGAACAAGATCTATACATATTGATCGAAAAAGAATCAAGAGAAAAAAAGAATCGGAATTGATCGATAGATTTCTCGAAATAAATAAAAAGGAAACAAAAGATGAAACTTAAATTATGGACCAACTAAGCCCTCTCGCGGGCTTTCTTAAAAAAGAACCTCATGTAAATACCATGGAATAAGGTTTGATCCTATTCATGGAGATTTCATAACTATTCCAAAAATGGAAAGTTCGACACAATTGGGATTTTTTTCAATTAGAAGCAGTTACTAATTCATGATCTGGCATGTACAGAATGAAAACTTCATTCTCGATTCTACGAGAATTTTGATGAAAGCCTTACATTTACTTCTCTTCGATGGAAGTTTGATTTTCCCAGAATTTTTTAGTTTATGCTCCTACCTATATCTGGATATACCAAGAAAGATGTACGGTCTAATGAGGCTACTATGAAATATTTACTCATGGGTGGGGCAAGTTCTTCTATTCTAGTTCATGGTTTCTCTTGGCTATTTAGTTCATCCTGGGGATAGATTGAACTTCAATAAAAAGTAAACGATCTTATTAATACACAAATGTATAACTCCCAAGGAATTTCAATTGCACTCATATTCATTACCATAGGAATTGGGTTCAAGATTTCCCCAGTCCCTTCTCATCAATGGACTCCTAACGTATACAAAGGAGTGCAGTTCGTTCGAGAAATTACTACCTCTCTATCTATCTCTGAGATTTTTGGATTTTTCAAAACTCCATGGACATGCAAAAGAGAAATGCTATCCCCACTCGGACCAAGATAGAACTTTTACTTGTTCAAATAACAATTAAGGTGAAGCAGGGTCAAGAATGACGAATCTCTTTATGATAAATAGATCTATTTTGCAAGTTTGTTAGTACGGGTAGTTCCTATAAAGGATTAGACTAATGATGTATACAATACTTGAATTCTCGATGTAGATTCTACATAGTTGGTTCTCATCCTTCAGAGACTACAAGTGTAATAAGAGCATCCGTCCATAAAAGGATCACCCTAAGATGATCATCTCGTGGAAATTGAGAATGAATTAAATCAGATGGTTCTATTTCTCAATATTTCTGACTTGCTCCTACAAAACTAAGGTCAAAAAGATTGAAAAAATCAGTCATTCACAACCACTGATGAAGGATTCCTCAAAAATTTAAGGATTAGTAATCCTTTTTAGAAATCGAATGGATTCGATTTTATACATACGCGAGAAAGGTAATCAAAAAAGAAAGCAAATGGGTTCTTCTTTCTTTTATCACTTAGGAGTCGTGAGAGATAAAAGTCTCATGCACGGTTTTGAATGAGAGAAAGAAGTGAGGAATCCTCTTTTCGATTCTGACTCTCCCACTCTAGTCATTACTTTTCTTTCTGTTACTTCGAAAGTAGCTGCTTTATCTTCAGCCACTCGAATTTTCGATATTCCTTTTTATTTTTGATTAAATGAATAGCATCTTCTTCTCTATAAGAAGAGCAATTAGTTCACTTCCTGTCCTCTAATAAGAAAGTAAGCCAACTACCTTATCTCCTTAGCGAAGCTAGAGTACATTAGTAGATTTCTTTTCTTAGTAGAGAATGGAATTGATAAAAAAAACTTTTTATGGGCTTTGCTGCTCTCCCCAGGAAAGATCAGAAGGTCAGAAGTGGATTCGCCCTGTGTGTTGTTCGCGACGGCCCTGTGGAAATTCCTTCTAAGGAAGGCACTATTGAGTAGCATCATTTTGAATGAGATATCTTAGTTCGTATCCCGGATTCCAATCTCGTGAAAAGGCCCTTTCCTCGTTTGAGAGGAATTCATTCATTAGCAAAAAGCAAAGCACGCTCCCTCCCCTGCAAGACCCGAGGTTTCTTACAAACTACTGCAAAGGGCGGGCATCTCGTGCAGGCGGAATGTTAGCACGCTGCACCTAAATATATCACTATCTCCATTGCTATATCCGAAAGATTCCCAAGGAATTTAACCGAAACTCTTAGTGGTCAAAAGACCTAGAAAGCACAGGTCCGCGATCAAGAGTTAGAGGGTTCCAGAGATAGGTCCTATAAGACGATGGATGGTCTAGGTGAATAGAATACAGCCTTGCAGATGAAGCCACGGTCGATGGTAGAAGAAAAAGTACCAGATGGTGAAGTCACAGCTCAAGCTTAATGGTAAATCGAAAGGCTCCGACAAGATAACCAAAAAGAAAGTGTCATGCTGGCGGACCGGTATAAGAAGAAAATAGACTTTCTAGAGGAAGAAATAGAAAGACTAACTGATCGGCCCACCAGCGATCGACTAATGGAAAAGAAAGAAAGAGAAATTTTCGCACTAATAGCTGACTATAATCATAGAGTGGCACCACTCCTCAAATGATGAAGTGAACTAAAACAACAATTAGAACTAGTAGAAAGAGAGCCTAATATGTTATTGCGGGCATTCTTGCTTTTAGCATCCATCCTCGATCTTATTTTAACATTATCGTTCTATAAATATAGTTTTACTTTATAGTTTCGACTTGTAACTTCCTTTTTTCATTGAGAAGAAAGGCAGGCTAGCAAGTCAAAAGCTACCATACCATAATTCAACTGTCATTCCATACCTGAATTATATTCTTTATTAAATAATTCTGTTAGGGCGAATGCCCAAGGATGAAGAGGATTTCTGAGGCTTCAACAATAGGTTTATTAACCGACTAGGCCAGCTAGGAGCGTTGACGCCAAATAGCGGGGAAAGGGTCCTCAAAATTGGGCTAGCATTGAACCTGCCCTGAATTCAACTTTAGAAAAAATAAGGTCAACCGCTCCAACAGAGTGAGACTTGCTTTCCAAACCCAGCAAAAGCTTAGTCTATTAATCAAAAAACTGGCACTAGCCGTTGAGAAACAGCCGCAATTGGACTTAGAGGCCATTAGAACTTCTAGAATATGAGAAAAAGTTTCCTACACTGAAGATGTTGATTCTCCCTCTCCTTCTCCTGCCATATATATGGATTCCTCCATTAACATAATAGGTGTGTGGGAAGAGACCCATAAAAGATCTAATAGGTAAGGCACCCTAAGCCCATGCCCTTCTGTCTTTCTAGTAGTTGCAACCCTCCGAATCTTTACTAGTGTTATAGCTCGCTCGCCCTTAGTTGAGTAAAGGAATTGGTATTTTGATAAATGGATAGGCCCTGATCGTTGAATCAGTATAATACTTATTCCTGAATCCCTTAAAAGGAGTGTGAGTAGGTCAGTTTTCAGTTCATGGGAGGGTGGATTAATGAATGACTGCTTTAGCTCTATCGACAGAGTAAATAGGTTCCTAAAGAAATGAAAACCACCCTCGATCGAGCTTTCTTATGCTTATCACTGGCATTCTCGGGGACACCTACAAAAAGGAGTCTATTGGGGGAGATCCAGCCAGAAAGACTTATTGGATTGATAATTCGCCCTCGGAAACAAAAATTTCTGATCCAGGAGGGATAATATCAACCACTTGACGCCCATCCAACGCATCCATTATGGTTATCTCATATCCCTCTCTTTGTATTTTTGTATGATTTTGCTTACTATACCTGCTGCTGTAGCATTAGAAACTGTATTCTTACTTTTTCTGCCGTCGGGATAAATCTGACCACTTTCCCTGTTCCCGCCTACGTATATAGGATATTTTGAGAAGTGAACATCCTTCTTAGTAGTAGGGTACAGGGAAAGAATAGGGAAGGTTATTTTACTATATTTTTTACCAGGGATAGGGCCTACCACAAGAATCTTTTTTTATTGGGGCGATAGCTCTAAAAAGACAAATTGCTAATCTTTTATTTTATCTCGGGAGAGATATGATTGGGAGGAGCTAATTCAAACCCCTCTGGTAAACCCCCCCCCCCCCCCACGTTCAACCCCTATTTTTCCCTCTAAAGCCCCTTGCCCCACTCATTTTGGAACTTTTAATCAGACCTGGCTGAACTTGGAACGACATAGATCAAAGGGTTGTTCATTAGCCCTACTAGTCAAATACAGAAAAAAGAGGGATGGATTTTGACCTTGTTATTTTAAGTCTTAGGCTAGCTTTTGACTTATATGGCGCTTAAACTTAGATCATCAAACAAGTGCGCCAAAAGTGGGGGATAGTATCATATTCTCTTAAAAGAGAGGCATGCCTGCTTTTAGCTCGTATTTTGACTCTTGCTTTTGCCTTACCTTCTAATATTAGTAAAGGGCGAATGAGGGGCGTGTGCAATAGTTTTCTTACTTTCTCTCGATCGCTTCAATGCCTATAATTTGAGAGATAAGAGGAAAGCCCTCTCTCTAATTTGAAGATGTAACAAAAATAATGACTCTCTTCATTGGGATGTCAGCAGGTTAGGCAGCTCTAAGGTTTTTGATATTCGGTGGAAGGCAGGCTGAAACTTTTCCCCAACCAGGTGAAACTAAGGGTCTGAAAGATTTCACGATCTGATCTATGGGGCCCTCGGAGGACGACTAAGAATGTCCATTAAAAAGAGCGGACTGATGGGGTCGTTTTTCAAGCATGAATAGAACAATCTAAAGGGATTGTGCAACTTAAAGAGATGGCCATATCTTTTTGATGAATGTGGTATCGAGGTTTGGTTTATTTGGAAAAGAGGTAAATCTTAGGGGAGGCCATTTGTATAGTTTAATTGATGACCTTGCTTTGATCTCTTCGATTGAACCTAAAGGAGACTTCGATCATTCAACTTTAGCTTCTGAAGGAGGAATCATGTCACTTGGAATTTCGAAAAGTAAATCCTCTCTTTCAGATCCTGGCTTTGGTAAAACTTGTCTTTGATTGGGATTTCAATTGAAAAAATGTTAGGCCGGTTCCTCATGTGCTTAAGAAGCCGAGGCAATCTCGATTGAAGCCAATTCAATATTTTCCTACTCAATCTTATTTATAAAAATAACACTCGATCAAAGGGGAGCATAAGAAAGTTCAGTGGTAGAAACCTTTGTAATCGATGAGAACCTCAAAAGTTGTCTGAGGCAGGAGAAAACTCATATTATGAACTGCCCCAGCATCAACATATACAAGGAGGAGGTCGGATAGAGAAGATCAATCCATATCAATCTACAAAAAGCATTGCCTTGGGCATGTAACCCAAAAAGATAGAAAGACCGCTCGCTCTCTTGCAAGTGCTCGTCTAGATCCCTCTCCTTGATCTCTTCTTTTTGTTTTTTGCCGGATCCCTTCGATCAATCCTACGTTTTTCTTTTTTCCCATGATAGCGATATTCCTTTGCTACTTCTTTCCTCGACTAATGGAAAAAAATCTTTCTTTTTACCCTGCCTGGCGCCATCCATCTCCAAATAGTAAATGTGCTGCTGAGCTCAGATGTCTGCTCGTCTGGCAAGTTGGAAGCAAGCACTTTCTCCCCTCTTTGTGTGGAAAAGATTCTGAAAGAATATTAGTTAGTATTAGTAAAAAAACCTAGTTAAGGGGTCCATAGTTGTCGCAATCGCTCATTGGTCTTCACCTCAAGTGCTTTCTTCAATGAGTCCAAGGCTAGACCCTAAATACCACCTATAATTCCACTTAGAAAAAAGAGAAAAGACAAGATAAAGACTCACGAGTTAAAAAGAACGAGCTTAAGGAAACTTGATTTGCTGAGGGAAAGAAAAAGGAAGCTTTTACAGCTATATAAAAAGTCAAACATAAAGAATTTGAACTTGTATATTAATAGGTTGCAGTGTGCATCCATAATATTTAAATTTTTGGATGTGTTCCTGAATTTCTGTAGTACAATTGACTCAAGGGTATGACCAGTAACATATCTGATTTTGGCTTCCGAGAATCAAAGCCTTCAAGCTTTTACATTTATCACGTAACTAGTCATTAGTATGCGTTTATAGTTTATAATTTTGTATGCAAAAATTATATTTGGCATTTCTTGTTATATAACTTAGAAAAGATTGATAAAATGTTAGTCTTTTGTTGCAATACAATACATTGATTGGTTGTCAAAAATAATGTTGGTAAGATATGAAAATCAAATAATTTAGTTCAAAGTTTTAAAATAATAGACAAAGTTCATGACTATATTTAGGAAATAATGAATTTTTCTAACTATTGAATTTTATGATAAATACAATAATTTTTAGTGATTATAAGAAAACTTTTGTTGATAAATTAAAATTAGTTATAACTTGAAATATCGAAATAAAAACTTCATGATAATATGGAAAGAAGATTTAATGCACCATACAAGAAAATTAGATTTTTTTTAGATTAAAAAACTTGAAAAGTTTATTTAATTCTATACAATATTGTGACGATTCAAATCAATTATGAGTAGCTTCTATCTTAAATCCTCGGTGGAAGAACCAACTAATCCTAATATTTAATTCAACACTTAGTCAAAAATAGACAGCTAAAACACTTTCATTAAGTAAAAGCAATATCCAACATCATGCGAAAGAAGAAAATAAAATAAATGCAGAAAACCATTCCTTAGAACCTGAAAGTATAAAATAAATGCAGAAAACCATTCCTTAGAACCTGAAAGTAATCTTACCCAAACTCTAATAATGTCAAAAGTGAGGATTCAACCCTAAAATTCAAAGTAAAGTCTGAGTCCGAAATAAATAAATAAAAAAATAATAAATTAACCCATGGTAGTCCGAAAGATGTATCTCACCCTTGAGTTCGGATATGGTATGAATCACTATTGAGGTCTCAAAACAGTCGCTGAAAACTGCTCTACACTAAATAAAAAGAGCACAAATAGTATCAACACACATAAAATAATGGTGTGTTGGTAGGTTCATCGATCAATTCAAAATGAAAAATATGAACACAAAACCAAAACATAGTATAACAAGATAATCATGAACGCTATCATGCAACTCTATTTTAAGTTCAACACTTACCCTTGTAGCCAGTACAACATGAAGTTGTCAATATGAACGAACAAGGATAACAAGTCAAGTCAATCAAGACTCCCAATAAGATTCCAAGTCAACATTCATGACACAACTATCATATAATCATGTCCCAAATTCATAAGCAATAGACAAGAAAAAAAGAAGAAGAAAACGAAAAAAATATGAGAAAAGAAAAAAAAAAGAAAAAGAAAAAATAAATAAATAAATAAATAAATGAAAAAGGAAAAAAAAAAGAGAAGTAGAAGAGAGAAAATAAAGTGGAAACAAAAAAAATTTAAAAAAAAAAGACAAAAAAAATGAAAACACTAACAAGAAAAAATAGTTAAAGATATAAGAGAATGATATTTTGAAATTTTGAAGATCATGAAAATAATAATCTTCATATTTGAGTTTGATTTGGAAAAAAAAAATCTACTAATATAGATAAGACTAATTTATGAGAATTTAATTAGATGGGATAATTATTCCTTACTTAACTCAACTAATTTGAGTAAAATAAGGATAGTAAATATTGTTGTATATGTATTTGTATAGCAACAGTTTACTTAAATACAAAATACAATTTGTTATTTTTCGTAATTATGAAGCTGTAGCTATAAAAATTATAATTAAGGCTCTATAATTGTTATTTCTAAAATTTTTTCTAATTTATATCACCAAAATATCAAAAAAAAAACAAGGAATAAAATATAAATACCCCCTAAACACTCCATCCAAGTAATGCACGCTTTTCTCCCAAATTTATTACTCAAATTTAAACTATTGTGTCTATGTCAATTCATACAATTATTTTTGTACAACAACAACATGCACCAAGTATATTCCCATCAAATAGGGCATTCCTCATCGCATGAGCCCTGCCTGTCCGGAAGGATGCGACCGGGTAGAAGGCGAGCACGGCTATCAAATATAATTAGTTTTGTAACAAATAATAATTCAGACCTTAGGGGTCGTTTGGTGTGAGATATAAGGGATAAATAGTTCCCAGTTAAAATGAAGGATTATTTTATTCCATGTTTGGTTGGAGGTATTAGTTAATATCGGGATTACTTATCCCACCATTTACACCAAAGTGATAAGATAAGTTATCCCATATACATGATGGGATAAGTTATCCTGAGTAATCTCGAGATAACTGATCCCGAATTTAATTATTCCGAGATAACTAATTACGAAATTAACTATTCTAAAATAACTCTTTCCCAACCAAATGATCCTTAAAGTATAACCCATGTTTTCACCGCATAAAATTCTTAATCCATTATGAGCATTGACCATCTAAAAATTATGAGTACTATAAATAATCTTAAAGGGAATTTACTGAAAATTGCAAAAAAAATCGACGAAAAAAAATAAACACAAATACACTGGTCACTGTAATTGTAACAAAAGAAAAATATCCTTTACTAAAATCCATGTATTGGATTCGAAAAATAAAACTATTATAAAGGTCTTCACAAGCTCAAAGAAATGAAAATGTTCTCATCACGTAATCACAAAACTATGTGGTGCAGTGAATAGAATTGCTTTTTCCTTCATCAGAGACATCAAGTTCGAAACCTAGGTAATATGAAATGATTTTTGATAGAAAGTGCTTTCGATTATGTCGTCTCTTCATATATGACCTCAATGTCAGATTATTTGTCCATACATGCCTTAAAGTAATATGTCCATATATGCTTTAAGGGGTAGTTTGGTAGGGTGTATAAAAATAATTCTAAATAGGGTATATTATATTTCTTGAATTAGTAATGTTGGTATTAGTTATGTTTGCATTAGTTATACTGATATTATTTTTAACACAATGTTTTGTTTAATGTGTCAGAAATAAAATATACAACAACAACAACATACCCAATATATTCCCATCAAGTGGGGTCTGGGGAGAATAAGTGTACGTAGTCCATATAACTACCTTGAGATAGAGATGTTGTTTCCAATAGACCCCCGACTCAAAATAAAACAAATGTAGACAAGGAATAATAAAATGACAAAATACAATAGAAATCAACATATCCAAAAATACCATATACAAGATACACCAAGTAATACAACAAAAATGTCATATCCTAAACTCATCCTAACCTTCTACCCTAATCTGCCTCCTCCACAACTTCCTATCTATGGTCATGTCCTCGAAAAGCTGGAGTTGCTCCATGTCATATCTAATCACATCCCTCCAATATTTCTTTAGTATACCTCTACCTCGCTTGAAACCATCCCTAGCCAACCTTTCACACCTCCGCACTGGACATATGTGTCGTTCCTCATTTTTCTCTAAAGGTCATTTTTCTTTCAAGATGCGTCATGCATGCATTTGCATGGCGTCTGAAATATGCACTCATATAGAGAAAACTATACCATTCAATTTTTGGATTAAAATTTCACTTGTTTTATAAGTTTCAAATAAAATTTGTCTATTAAATTAATCTCATTGATCGATCATTTGATAAATTTAAATCTAAATCTGAAACCAAGCCAAGCGAGTGACGACGACGACGGTGTGAGGCGCCTCTTTTCTCTTGCCTCACTTTTCATGTGGAGATGTGTTTCTTAATAAGAACACATGAAAGTTTCTCTCTCCTACCAATGTGGAGAATTAGTAGAGTTTCCTTATTTTGAGTACATTTTTCTTTTTGAGTGTGATCTCATTTTTTCCTTGATCAATTCCCTCTATTTTATATTCACACTTTCAACTTGACTCCAACAAACTCCCACATGAATGAGGAATGACTATCTTATGAAGAATTTACAGAAAAGCATGTTATCATCAAGCAAAGGCTGATTGCATCTGGATAAGTGGATTTCCCTTTGAACTTTTCATAGTAAACATGCACCGAATGCACTCGGTCAATCGATAGATTTGATATCTTTGAATCGTTGTGCTTTAATGTACACCTAGACAACACATGTCATATAACAAGTCTTTTATCATTTATGGTTCTCACATTTTTGTTTATTTCAGCCATGAACACGTCCTAATTTTATGAGAGCTTAGAAAATAGACCTTTACAACATTCTCCTTGAAGTATCTTCCACTTCATCCTCACATAAGTGATTTTTAAATGTTCAATCCTATAGATTAAACTATTTGGTCAAATCTGCCAAATTTAGATAATCATTAAAAGACTTCACCCCTTAAGTCTTATCCTTATTTACTAAACATTGTCTACATCATGAGAATAGGTTGGGTACATTGACAATGTTGAACCTATCAAACACAATTTTGTTTGATCTCCTTGAACCTAGATCTTGGGATCTCCAGTCTTCTAGGTAAAGTTACCGCCATGCTGACTTATCCTAGATCGTAAACCCATTCCCTTGGATGTTCTCTCAACTCCCTCTCTAGATAAGCCTTTTGTAATTGAATTCGACATATTATACTTTGACTTCACATAGTTAATAGTGATAATTCCACTAGAGAGAAGTTCTCCAATGGTATTATGTCTTCATCTTATATGATGAGATTTACCATTATATATCATGCTCTCTTCCCTACCTATCGCCGTTTGTCTATCACAAACTATACATGCTGGTGCCACTGGTTTGGGCCAATAAGGAATATCTTTTAAGAAATTTCGAAGTCATTCTGCTTCTTCACCAGTTTTATCTAATGCGATAAAGTTAGATTCCATTGTAGAGAGAGAAATACATGTCTGTTTGGACAATTTCCAAGAGACTGCTCCTCCACCTATGGTAAATACATATCCACTCGTGAATTTTATTTCATTTTATCCGGTGATCCAATTTTCAAAACTATATCCTTCAATTACTGTGGGATAGTTATTACAAAGAAAAGCATAATCTTGAGTGTATTAAAGATACCCCTAAACTCTTTTCATTGCCATCCAATAAGTTTTATTGGGATTACTCGTGTATCGAATTAACTTACTAATAGCACATGCTATGACTAGCCGTGTGCAATTCATGATGTACATCAAACATCCCAATACTCTTGCATTGTCCAACTATGAGTCACTTTCACCTTCATTCTTTTGAAGTGCAAAGCTCACGTCCAATGGAGTCTTGGCAATACAAAATTCTAAATACTTGAACTTGTCAAGTACCTTTTCTATGTAATGAGACTGTGATAATGCCAAACCCTTGCAGAGTTCTATGGATTCTTATTCCTAAGATAACATCCACAACTCCAAGGTCTTTCATATTAAACTTGCTCTCAAACATTTGTTTTGTAGCATTTATGTCAGAAATGTCTCTACTAATGATCCAAATATCAGCAACATACAAACAAACAATGACCTTGTGATTTGGAGTGTCTTTAATGTAAACACATTTATCACTTTCATTTATCTTAAAAGCATTTTCCAACATAGTTTGGTCAAACTTTGCATGCCACTGTTTAGGTGCTTGTTTTAGTCCATCAAGTAACATAAAAAGTTTACACACCTTATTTTCTTTACCTAGAACCACAAAACCCTCAGGTTTTTCCAAGTAAATTTTTTCCTCCAGTTCTCTATTTAGAAATGTTGTCTTCATATCCATTTGATGGATTTCAAGGCCATATACCACCGCCAAAGTAATTAACATCCGAATTGACGTTATTCTCGTTATAAGTGAGTATGTATCAAAGTAATCAAAGCCTTCATTCTATTTAAATCCTTTTACTACAAGTCTCATCTTATATTTGTCAATAGTACCATCCGCTTTTATTTTTCTTATTAAGATCCATTTAGAACCTAAAGGTTTATTTCCTAGAGGAAGAATAACCAACTCCCATGTATGTTTCTTAAGATTAAATCAATCTGACTATTGACTGCCTCTTTCCAAAAGGATGAGTCTGAAGACTTCATCGCTTCTTTAAATATTTGAGGCTCATATTCAAAGAAAAATATTACAAAATCTGATCCAAACAAAGTTGACGTTCTTTGACGTGTACTATGTATTAGATTCTCATTATTATGTACATCCTCATTTGGTACATCTTGAGGTTGTTTAGACCTTCCACTAGACTATTCATGTCTAGTTTTATACGGATAAATGTGTTTAAAGAATTCAGCATTATCTGATTCAATTATTGTATGTTTAGTGATATCCGAATGTTTGGATTTATGAACTAAAAACGGATATGATTTACTACTTTTAGCATATCCTATGAACACGTAGTCCACCGTCTTAGGTCTTATTTTCACCCTTTTAGGCATAGAAACTTGGACTTTCGCTAGACACTCCCACACTTTAAAATATTTCAAGTTGGGTTTCCTTCTTTTTCATTTTTTATATGTAATTAATAGTTTCTTATTGTTGGGAAATCTATTGAGTATTTGGTTAGATGTAAGGATAACTTCCTCCCATAAGTTTTACGGTAAACCTGAACTTATTAGTAAGGCATTCATCATTTCCTTAAAGGTTCGGTTTTTCCTTTCTGCAATTCCATTAGATTAAGGTGGATACAGGGCCATAGTTTGATGGACAATTCCATTCTCTACACATATTTCCGCAAAGAGAGATTCATATTCTCCACCCCTATCACTTTTTATCGTTTTGATCTTTTTCTCAAACTGATTTTCAACTTTGGTTTTATATTGCCTAAATGTATTCATTGCTTCATTCTTACTGTTTAGCAAATAGACATAACAATATCTAGTGCAATCATCAATAAAAGTTATAAAATACTTTTTTCCACCATGAGATGGTGTTGACTTCATATTACAAATGTCAGTATGGATTAAGTCTAAGGGATTGAAATTTCTTTCAATGGACTTATACGGATGCTTACCATACTTTGATTCCACACACATTTGACATTTTGATTTATTGCACTCAAAGTTTGGAAACACTTCTAAGTTAATCAGTTTTTGCAAAGTTTTATAATTGACATATCCTAATATTTCATGCCACAAATCATTAGACTCAAGCAAGTAAGAAGAAATAGAACTTTTATTGATTTCAACATTCATTACATTCATCTTAAATAGGCCCTCAGTGAGGTATCCTTTTTCTACATACACTTCTCTTTTACTAAGTATAATTTTTCTAGAAACAAATGTGCATTTGAATCTATTTTTATCAAGAAGTGATACAGAAATTAAGTACTTTCTTAACTCTGGTACATACAGGACATTGTTAAGAGTCAACACTTTTCCTGATATCATTTTCAGGCAAACTTTTCCTGTTCCTTCAACTTTTGTAGTTACGGAGTTTGCCATATATATCTTGTTTTTTACCTTAAATCGGATTGAATGCAACAAACAACACTTTATTTGCAAAAATGAGGTGGGTGGCACAAGAATCCATCCATCATTCTCAAGGATTTTCCACCAAGTTACATTGAGACAACTTGGCACACAGATCGTCCATTACGTTCTTAGATTCAACCATATTTTCTTGGTCCTTCTATTTTCCTTTTATTGAGGCATGACAATCTGTTGACTTGTGGACAATATCGCCATAATTAAAGCATTTCTCCTTGAATTTATTCTCAGGTTGATTATTTTCTTGTCCAGCTTTCTTTTATTTTTTCGAGCTACTGTGGTTGTCTTCTACAATATTTACTCCACTCATTGCAGAATTTCCTTTCAACCTTCTTTCTGTGGCTTTGTTGTCTTCTTCAATACGAAGCCTTACTATAAGATCATCGACTATAATCTTCTTTCATTTATTTTTCAAGTAGTTTTTGAAGTCCTTCCACATAGGTGGCAACTTCTCTATTATTGCAGCGACTTGAAATACCTAATTCACAACCAAGCCTACAATAAAGTTCATGTGAACATTAAGAACATTTTTAATATTTTCAAATAAGGTATTCACTAAACTCATACCTTCCGCAAGGAGATCATGGATGATAACATACAGTTCTTGTACTTGAGATATGACATACTTGCTGTCAATCATTTTATACTCACGTAATTTTGTGATACGAGTATGATCGCGTAGATAGACTTATGAGGTCATATGTTGGATCCGAAACTTGGTGTGTGCAAATTAAGTGCAAAGAAGCACCTAAATGGACACATAAATAGTCCACTACATATACTAGAAGGGCCAAAATAGTCCACTACAAGCACTAGAGGGGTGCTCCTTCACTAAGGGGCCTTTTGGTCATTTTACCTATTATTTGTAATACACCATAAATAGAATAATGTACGGTTTCATTCATTAGTTTTTGATGAATATTGAAAGTTGTAACATTTGAAACACTCTTTTTTGTGAGAAAGGCCTCTTGGCCAAAACATTATAACTAGGGATTTCAACTTGAATATGGAATCACTCGTGTTGGATTCAAGCTTGGAAATGTTGGATGCTTGGGAGATCGAGGTCCCTCTTATACCAACGTAAGATATAGATGAATTTTCATATGTAGTATTAAGGGTCTAAAAGTGGAATAGGCTCTTAGGTTCTTATGATTAAATCTTCATGTAGTTTATTTATCTATCCTTTGTTATGTTGTAATCGTTGTTTCTTATTATTGTTAATGTAACACGTGAGGTGTATTATTATTACCATATTGTTGCTGATTGTTGTTTTTCATCTTGTCTTCATATTGTTGTTGTTAAATCTAGTTTTGGTGGCTATTTAGGTGTTGAAACACACCCCTATCTAGTGTATTATTATTCTTGTTTATGAATCCGAGTGTGGTCATCAAAAGGATCCTCGATTCTTTGAACTTGTAGACTAAGTTTTGGTGTTTGTTTCATGCTTCCTAGTTTTTATTATATCATTTGGTAGCAGAGCATTGCTTGATCCTGTTCCCACATGATCAATCTTGGGCTTGTTAGTTGAAAAATAAAAAAATTGATGAAAAATTGAAAATTCCAGAAAAGGTGCAATCTGCCCATGTTTTTGTTCTTGGATGAAATTGTGTTATTTTTTTGTCTTGACCGAGATTTTTACTTGTTTTGTTGTTTCTAGAGTTAGTTTTCTTCATCTCTAAAACTCTTAGTCTAAATCTAAATTTGAGCTTGAAATGTTGATCTTGTTATTGTGAACCTAACTTGGCCGATTGTGTTGGCATTATTATTGTGGCTTCACCTTTGGTTGTGTATTGGTGGCATTGTTGATTGTTGTGGACGTTGAAGTTGTTGTTCTTAATCTTGGAAGTGAATGTTGTTATAAATTGGTGGCCTAAGAATGTTTTGTTGAAGTGTTGTAGTCTTGGCCATGTGAGGCATTCTTGTTGTGGGGTTGACCATGTGAAATTTATTATTGTTCTTGGAGATTATTGTTGTAGTTCTTGGTGTTGTTGTTCTTGATGTTTATCACCACCTTCATATATTGTTGAAGATAAAGTGAATGCTAAATCCAAAAAGTTGAAGGAAAAGGGGTGTATTATTTGTTAGTCTTGAAAAACACTCCAACCAACAAAGACCTATCAATTAAGTCTCAACCACTTTCCAACTATAACGCCCCGAATCTGGTACCCGGAATGCTACACAATGCTCATGACCCCGAAGGACCACAATCTAACCCATGACTAATATCTGTACCTAAGCACTACATAATATACTGTATAAATATGGAACAAAAGGCTGAAAGGACATAAGGTTCAAATATGTAATAAAACATAACATCTGTAAGTACGATATATCAATACCAAAACAATCGAAGTAACTATTTAAACATCATAGTCTGAAAACGTCTAAACTATCTTCATAAGAAATTGATGGGCCACGCCCCTAACTAACTCCAACTACTGAAATAAACTAAGTACTGAAAGAATGAAATAATCAAATAATAACACCCTTAAATAATAAGGACTTACTGCTAAATCTACTGTTGAACGGATGATCTACTAAGGATGCTCTGAAGCTCATAATTCTGAACCTATGGTATAAAACACCATAGCGCAAAAGAAAAGTTTGCATCAGTACGAGAGAATGTACTGGTAACCAAGTGATGTAAGCTAAATAGAAGGGTTCATATGCATGAACTATACTAACTGAATGAGTAACATGAATGTGAGTATACATGCATCAATACGTAACTGTAAATGAGATTGTGACAATACTAATTACTAAGTCTGAATACTGATAACATAGATTTATGATAACTAATATAACTAATATTGAGTGATTGTGTCTGACAGTCTAGGTTCTGATGGAACTAGTTGGGTTTCGTACTGAGCTGAGTGACTGTATCTAACAGTCCTGAATTCTATAGAACTATCTGAGTTCTATTACTGAGATCGAGACTGAGACTGTAGGAAGTAGTCATTTAATTGATATGCCCCTAATAAGCTATTATAGCTAAGTTGGGGTCCAATCTGTAACCCCAATTGGAAGGGTGTTAATACCGCGGTACTGGTAAGGACAAGCTTTAAGTGATCCTTATCTAACAGGTACTCTAATGCGAATGGTGGGACCCTTATCTAACAGGTTGACCCACCTCATTGACCCTTATCTAGCAGGTTTGATGTCTCAACCTATGCTGGTTATGTAATTCTGGAGCACAAGAATTGCTTCTAAGAATCACACCCTCTACTAACAGGTGAGTTCCCATCGTTGGGCTCACTCGATGCTGAATCCTACTCCCATCTGAATAAATGCTGAACTGAATATACTGGATTGAGTTCACTGTATTCCATTGACTGATGGAATATTATTGAATTCTATTAACTAACTGAACTTACTTGAGAACTTAACTGAATATTAATTATCATGGCTTGACTGAGAGTATCGTGAAAACTGATACTGGCTCTAGGCACACAGCTAAATTGTTGGGTACAAGTACCCCCAGGACTCAATATTATGAAATTGATAAGACATGACACTTCTTAACACATGACCATAGTCAACAATTCATAGTACAATCATTGGGGATAATCATGAAGTATTTGCATGCCATAAGCTTACACATGAATAGGAATGCACATAAACAAGTCATAATTTCATAAGTCTAATCTCATATTACATCAATCTATTACAATACATAACAATAACATAGGAGTCATTTTGAACACAAGGGTAAGACATGGATTCATCAATTTAGTCACAATTGAGACATAAGGCGTAATTCCTATTCCCTTATGCATTTTATCAAACACCTTCCATGCATAACTTTAGGCTTAGGCGTGGTCATTAAAATAATACATCATGGCAATATTTTTCACTTTCAATTCAAGAATTCCAATCACATACTAACATATTTTCATGGTATTTACTAAAAATTTTAACTTGGAAACCAAACGACATCATAAACATGGATATAATTCAATTCATAACATGGAACTCGAAGTTTATATTTTTAAAAGGGTTTCTTGAGCTTCATGGGTGAAAGAAACCCATGAATCAACACTTTAGATATCTTGGATGGAAGTTTCTTAAATACAAATGGTGAAATCCCTTGAAATTGAAGCTTCTATGAAAATCCTAGACTTGTTCTTGAGAGTCTTTGAGAGAAACAGCAATATTTTGGCTTCAAAATAGCTGAATCTCGTGTTTTTGGGCTTATATAGGGGAGGGAAATAAACCCTTTTGCCCTTCAAAGTTTGGGGTTGTAGTGCAAAAATTTGGCCTAGGGCGATACCCAGGGAAGTCGCCCTGCTTAGCCTGGCGGCCTAGCTAGGGTGACTGTAAGACCCCATAAAAATTCTCTCATAGAATGAGCCTTAGGGCGTGTCAAGTAAGGCGTGATTCTAGCCCTAAAAGATTTAAAAGTGACTTCCTAAGTGAGTATTGTGTTAACCATATAGAATTTCCCTAATTTCGACTTTTTATCACATGGAAAATTTGATAAGCTTTTTGTCGATATAAGATTCGCCCAAATCCGATATCCGGGTAAGAAGTTATGGCTAATTTAAGTCCTAGTCGTAAAACAGCATCATTTTAGTCCTTGGTGCTTCGTGGAGAGGGTCTATTTGACAATTGTCAAATTCTAGTGGAACTCCACGATAATGGCGTATCACGGATGACCTAAATTTCTCAATAGTCAATTTCTAATGGCCTAGCACGATTGTGATGCGTCGCGCTGAAGTTCCAGGTCTCAGCCAGTGGGACAACGCGATGGCTCTACATCACAGTGACTCCTAGATTCCCATTTGTCAATTTCTAGTGAGCCACCGCGATAGTGGCGCATCACGGTGGCCCATAAAATTGGGTTCCCAGTTCAATTTTTTCCAGCTTTGTACAGAAGTTAAAAAAGGCACTTTGGACTTTTTCCAAGACTTTTAAACCGTGCAAACACCAAATAAAGGTTATTTATAAGCATTCTATGAAGTTTTTGTCAAGTTCTCTCTCAACAAAAACACTAAGTATCCAAAACCACTTCCAAGAATCTCAAGAATCCACCATAGATTTTCTTCATTGAGTCAAGATTCAAGGTTCCCAAGTCAAGGGCTTCAAGAACCCTCATTCAAGAGTATGAATAGAGTTCCAAAAGTGAGACTTCATCCAAAGCTTCTAATTCAAGGTATGTAGAGTTTTGAACAAGGGTAATCCTTTCACCCTTGTGCCCAAAGTCTTATTTAAACTATAATTCTCTGCAATTTATGGGATTTTACATGAAATTAAGTGGGGCTTTTCACCCATTATTATCAATTACAATATTTTGATGCTTCCAATGAATTGAGAGTCTAATGGCATGAGTTTTACATGTTTTCTTGAGAAATTGCAGCTGATTCTATACCCCATGATTTTAATCCATGAGAAGTTAATAATTGAAATGTTTAAAACATTGAAGTATATGAGTATGTCAAGATTTTGAGATAAATTGATGAAATTTCCAGATTTCTACATGAGTTATAAATCTATATGCTATCTATTATGCTTTGATGAGATTTAACTTGAGATTGAATTATGGGTTAGTAAGCGCTACTTGAGACTTGAGATTTTATGAACTATTGTATTATAAGCACCCATGATTTGAGTATTCTAAGATTATTGAGAAATGTTTTGACCTAATGGTCATTGATTTTTGAAATCCACTCTACTACATGAGATTACAAATTTGATTATTGGGTTCTTATTGAACATGAGATTATTCTAAAGTGGATTTTCATGAGATAAGCGAGATAAAATAAAGGGAGTATTATTTAGCACCGAGTTGGGTAAGTTACCATGGTTTCTTACCCCAGAACTATGTGCCACCGTAGGTTGGGCTTAAGGCTGAGATGATTGTTGGAAAAAAGGCTGAGATATTAGGCCTGAGGCTGAGATAAGTGATCATTGAGTTGAGGTTATACTCCTTGGCAAGAGTATAACGCCTCTCCCCAACGTGAGGTTTCTTCCTTAGGAAGACAAGACATTGGACTCCATATAGCTCCCATGGTTTATGTCGGTTAAGAGAACCTCCCTAAACTAAAGTATTTTCCATTAAGATAGAATATTTTTCCTTAAAGTAAGGCTTTGAGATAAGATATTTTCCTTTAAAACTAAAATACTTTTCCTTGATATGAGTATTTTTTCCTAAAGCTTGAAATGAGATATTTTTCTAATGTGAATGAAATGCCTTCAAGTATCTTCCAAAGTTATATGATTCCGAATTCCAAATATTTGAGTTCAAAAGAGTTACGAGTTCTTGATCATTGAAGAAGTTTTACTCTCCATGAGACATATGCATGAGTTGAAAGTATTGCTTAAAGTTTCCTTTAGCCTTGAGTAATGAGAATAAGAGAAGAGTACAAATTTCAAAGCTAAAAGTATAATGACTCACGTGATTGTGTTACATGTTCCATTTTACATGATTCATTAGCTTTGCATTTTATACTTATTCAAGCCGTGTGAGTCATTACTTATTACATGCATGATTTGATTAAAGAGAATTGATGTTGTTTTATATAAATGCATGCACCCCTACATACTCAGTACATTCTCAAGTATTGATCCACATATACGTCTATGTGCTACCTTTTCTTATAATGTAGGTTCAGGTGCTTAGTCCCAACCTCGTTAGTGATTTTTGAGTACCTCTATCTACATTCCTATAGTGGTGAGTCCTCATGGTTCGAAGACCTATATTTAGACATTTCCATATTTTGAGAGACTATGTTGTTATTTCCAGTTCATTTTGAGTCAGTTGGGGACCTGTCCCAATGGCTCTCTAGTTCATGGATTAGCAGAGGCTTTGTCAGATTAGTTATTAGATTATGGTTGTGTTGAGGTTTCCAGTATTGTGGTTATTTGGGCTGAGCATTTTCTCTGTAGTTCCTTTAATTTGATATAACTATACTAGTGTTTGAATTATTTCATCCTGAAATAAGTGTTATTAATGGAAACAAGCTCAAAGGGTTAGCTTAGGGATACTTGTAGCCTTAAGCACCATGTGACGTCCCGGGAGGCAATTTCGGATCGTTACAAACTTGGTATCAAAGCCTAAGGTTTTAAGGAGTCCTAGGGAGTCGGACAAACCGCGTTGAGTAGAGTCTTGACCATTGTGTGTAGCGCACCACATCTATGAGCAAGAGGCTATAAGATGTTTTAGGAAAAGTTGTTTCTTTCTTTTGAAATGTATCGTGCCTACAATTTTCCCTCTCATCTAATTTTTTGTGCTCTTCTATTTCAAAAAATGCCTCTCCAAAGAGCTAATGCCCGCAGGAATGATGATGAGCAACCCCCACCTATTGATCCTTTGAATGAGATTGTGTTTTATGCTGAGTTTCAGGTGGACTTTCAGGTGTTAGCCCAAGCAGTCACCGCCAATGTTTAGGCCAATAACCAGGCCGTAGTTGCTAATCAGTAAGAAGGAGATATAGTTGTGGCTAGAATTCATGATTTCATGTGGATGAATCCGCTAGAGTTTTATAGGTCCAAGGAAGGTGAGGACCCACAGTTGTACCTTGAGGAGGTGAAAAAGATCACGCAGGTGATGCATGTTTCTATGAAAGAAAGTGTTAAGTTGGCATTTTACAGGTTAAAGTACATAGCTTATTACTGGGTTGTATCATGGAGGAAGGGTAGAGATGAGGATGTTGCTCCTATGACTTGGAAGGTGTTCCAAGATGCATTCTTGGACAAGTTCTTTTCTCTTGAGATAAGGGAACCAGAGATTGAGGATTTTATAAACTTAAGGTAGGGCTCCATGACTGTTAAGGAGTACTGCTTGATGTTCAACCAGTTGGACAAGTATGCTCCTGATTTGATTTCTAACACCCGGGCTAGTATGAGCAAGTTTGTGACCAGTGTTTTTGGTTTGGTACTGAAGGAGTGTAGGACTATGATACTGCATAGGGATATGTATTTGGCTAGGTTAATGATGCATGCCCAGCATATATAAGATTAGGGAAAGAGATAGAGTGAGGGGTAACAAGAAGGCTAGATTTGAGCAGCATGAGTATAGCCATCCTAGGTTCTATTGAGGGAACTTCATTTAGTTTTAGAGGCGTCTGTCTATGCCAGAGCCTTCATAGCTAGTGCTCCCTTGCCTAGAAGCAGGTGGGAACAAGGGGGCAGATCCTTTATGTCTAGGTTGCAAAACAGTATTGGTAACAGGCCCCATTATCCTCCTTATGTTAAGCATGGTAGGGATCATACTGGTGAGTGTTTCGTAGATTTGAGGGGCTATTTTGGTTGTGGTAAGTAGGTCCACAGACTTAGAGATTGTCCTCATGCTAGACAGGGGAATAGTGATGCCCGATCTCAGGCACAGGCTACTAGTGCACCAGCTCCTGTACCTCATCCCACCCCTGCTCATGGCATTTCATCTAGCACTACTGGTGGTCAGTGTCAGAATAGATTCTATGCCTTACCATCCTGTCATGAGCAAGAGGACTCTCCCGATGTTGTTACTAGTATGCTCTGTGTCTTTTGTCTTGATGTTTATGTGTTGTTGGATCCCAAATCAAGTCTTTCTTATGTGACCCCACTTGTAGCTGTGAATTTCAAAATGAGTCCCAAAAAGATTCCTGAGCCTTTCCTAGTCTCCACACCCGTAGGGGCATTAGTTGTTGCTAAACAAGTGTATAGAGATTGTCCAGTTACTGTTCTTCATAGAGTTATACTTGCTGATTTGATAGAGTTAGACATAGTGGATTTTGACCTTATTCTGGGTATGGATTGGCTTTATTCTTGTTATGCATCTATAGACTATCGTACTCGTGTGGTCAAGTATCAATTTCTTGATGAACTAGCTTTTGAGTGGTCCGGGAGTTCAGTATCTCCTAAGTGTTATTTTATCTCCTGTCTCAAAGCCAGAAAGCTAATATCCAAAGGTTGCATCTATCACCTAGTTAGAGTCAAAGACACTAAGTGCGAGGCTCCAACTATTCAGTCACTCGATATTGTTATTGAGTTTCCAGATGTTTTTTTGGAAGATCTGAAAAGGGTACCTCCTGATAGAAAGAGAGAATTTGGGATTGACCTTCTTCCCGATACTTAGCTTATTTCTATTCTGCCATACCGTATGGCACCTGCGGAGCTTAAGGAGTTGAAAGAGCAAATCAAAGATTTTTTAGACAAAGGTTTCATAAGACCCAGTATTTCTCCTTGGGGCGCACCTGTCTTATTCATGCGACAGAAAGACAGTTCTTTGTATATGTGCATTGACTATCGTCAGTGTAACATGGTCATAATCAAAAATAAGTATCCTCTTCTGAGAATTGATGACCTATTTGATTAGTTGCAAGGTGTAAGTTATTTCTCTAAGATAGATCTTAGATCTAGCTATCATCAACATAAAATGAGGGAATGTGATATCCTAAAGACAGCTTTCCGAACCTGCTATGGTCACTTTGAGTTTCTAGTCATGTCCTTCAGGCTAACTAATGCCCCAGCAGCATTTATGGACCTCATGAACTGAGTATTTAAGCAATATCTCGATATGTTTGTCATTGTCTTCATACATGACATCCTTGTGTACTCCCTCATAAGCATGATCATGCAAATCACCTTAGAAGTGTCTTGCAAACTCTTAGAGGTCACCAGTTGTTCGCCAAATTCAGTAAGTGTGAATTTTTGCTAAGGCTTGTAGCCTTTCTGGGTCATATCATTTCAGTCGAAGGTATAAGAGTTGATCCCCAAAAGACGAAAGAAGTAAGAAATTAGCCTAGACCTATCTCTCCATCTTATATTAGAAGTTTCTTAGGTCTAGCAGGATACTACCATCGTTTTGTTTAGGGTTTCTCATTTATTGCGTCTCCCATGACTCGATTGACCCAAAAGAAAGTTAAGTTCCAGTGGTTAGATTCCTATGAGAAGAGTTTTTAGGAGTTGAAGACTTCACTTACTTTAGCCTCTATGTTGACTTTGCCTAATGGTACAGATGGTTTTGTGGTGTATTGTGATGCCTCTAGAGTTGGTTTAGGTTCTGTGTTGATGCAAAAAGGTAAGGTCATATCTTATGCCTCTAGGCAGTTGAAGTCGTATGAGAAGAATTACCCAACCCATAATCTTGAGTTAGCTGATGTGGTCTTTTCTTTGAACATTGGGAGACATTATCTTTATGGTGTTCATGTTGATGTGTTTACTAATCATAAGAGCCTTTAGTATGTGTTTAATCAAAGGGAGTTGAAGGTTAGGCAGAAGAGGTAATTAGAGTTGTTAAAAGACTATGATATGAGTGTGTTGTATCACTCGGGCAAGGCCAACATAGCAGCAGATGCCCTTAGCATATTATCTATAGGTAGTGTTGCCTATGTAGAGGAAGGTAAGAAAGACTTAGTTCTTGATGTGCATTATTTAGCTAGATTGGGTGTTAGATTGCTTGATTCAGCTAGGGAAGTATATTGGTGCAGAGTAGTTCCGAATCCTCTTTAGTTTCAAAAGTGAAGGAGAAGCAAGATAGAGATCCTAGTTTAGTCAAACTAAAGGAGGCAGTTAAGGACCAAAAGGTATAGGTTTTCTCCCAAGGGAGAGATAGGGTGTTGAGATTGAAAGGTAGATTGTGTGTTCCATGTGTTGATGATCTGAGGCAGAAGATTATGGCTGAAGCGCATGGTGTACGGTATTCCATTCATGCCAGCACTACCATGATAATTCATAATCGAGCTCTAGGGCTCCTAAATTGTAACCATAAAATGATTCTAGGCTCAAACAAAGACTCATAACCATGGCATAACTAGAGGTAATCTAGGGGTCCTAAGCCCATAACCAACCTATTTATTCATTAAATTCAGGTTCAAGCAATTAAAGATTAGCTACTTCCCTCCCCAAAAGTACAAAAGCTAAAAAGGCATAATATAAAGTCAAAGTCAATCCACACCCAAGGTAAAATCATAAGGAAGCAGTCATAAGTCCATCTAAGTCTAAAGGAAAGTCATTCAAATCATATCTAATAAGGGAAATGGGATCCACTACCCGCTCCTAGTAACCCAATCAAAGGAAGCACTTACCCAAACCTAGGGTGAGGTTCTCAAACCTATCCTAGGGTACTAAAGGAGCTACATCTAGTCTTAAAGGTAGATCATATACTAATAATAGAAAATAGGCTTAAAATCTAGCATAAATGGGCCTTAACCAGCTAAAATAAGTGTAAGAATTTAGATAACGAATGCATTCCATTATTATTATCCAAATAGCATGAAGAAGGATGTAGCTGGGTTTGTAGCAAAGTATGCAACGTACCAACAGGTTAAGGTAGAGCACCAGATACCTGGTGGTGTGATGCAAGAGTTTTGTATACCCACTTGGAA
The DNA here is from genome assembly GCF_002878395.1 of Capsicum annuum. NCBI lineage: Eukaryota > Viridiplantae > Streptophyta > Magnoliopsida > Solanales > Solanaceae > Capsicum > Capsicum annuum. The sequence goes on along the minus strand of NC_061112.1, from coordinate 95,749,445 downwards.
GTAGGAGGTGGTGAATAAGGACTTCGTGATCGGGTTACCTCATTGGCGTCATCATCATGATTCTATTTGGGTTGTTATGGGTAGGCTGACTAAGTCCGCGCATTTCTTGCCCGTGCTCATATCTTATACAGTTGAGGATTATGCTAGATTGTATATCTGGGAGTTAGTCAGGTTGCATGAAGTTCCCTTGTCCATCCTTTTGGATAGGGGCACTTAATTTACTTCTCAGTTTTAGAGGGCGTTTCTGCAGGGTCTTGGAACCCAAGTTCTTTTGAGTTTCGCTTTTCATCCAAAGACAGATGGTCAGGCTGAGAAGGCCCTTCAGACCCTAGAAGATATGTTGAGGACATGTGCTTTTGATTTCAAAGGTTGTTGAGATGAGCAATTGCCATTGATAGAGTTGTCCTATAACAATAGTTACGATGCTAGCATCGGGATGGCACCATTTGAGGCCTTGTATGGTAGAAGATGTAGATTACCAATAGGTTGGTTTGAAGTGGGTGAAGCTATCGTGATTGGGCCTAATGCAATATTTAAAGCTATGGAGAAAGTTAAGTTGATTAGAGAGAGGTTAAAGACAACTCGGAGTCGTCAAAAGTCATATACCGATGTGAGGAGAAGAGATCTCGAGTTTGAAGTGGGAGATTTGGTGTACTTGAAGATTTCACCCATGAAAGGGGTGAAAAGGTTCGGTAAAAAGGGAAAGCTTAGTCCCCGTTATGTCGGCCCGTATAGAGTCTTGATATGTGTTGGTAAGGTGGTTAATGAGGTTGAGTTTCCCGCAGAGTTGTTGGCTATTCATTCTATTTTCATGTCTCCATGCTTAAAAAGCATATTGGTATTCCGTTGTAGTAGATCCTACAGAGAATGCCGATATTCAAAATAGTCTTTCCTTCGATGAGATTCCTATTGAGATCCTAGGTTTTCAGATTAGTATTCTAATGAACAAAGAAGCTCCCTTGGTCAAAATTTTATGGCGGAACCACTCTGTTGAGGGTGCTACTTGGAAGGTAGAAGCAGACATGCGAGCAAAGTACCCGCACCTCTTTTATGCAAGTTCAGGTTAATCCGAAGGTATTATTCTTCCTTAATTCATCCCCTCTAATCTAAATTTCAGCTATATGCATCTATCCTTGTATGAGTTCTTGCAATTTCTGAGGCATTCAAGAGTTTAGAAAGATTTTGAGCCCGTTTTAGCAACTTGCTTCATCTATGTGTACTCAAATTTTACTGTGTTCTTAGTCTAACTAGCGACATTCGAGGACGAAGGTTTCCAAGGGGGAGATATTGTAAGACCCCGCAAAAATTCTCTCGTAGAATGAGCTTTAGGGCGTTTCAAGTGAGGCGTGATTCCAGCCCTAAAAGATTGAGAAGTGACTTCCTAAGTGAGTATCATGTGAACCATATAGAAATTCCCTAATTTTGACTTTTTATCGATAAGCTTTTCGTCGATATAAGATTCACCCAAATCCGATACCCGGATAAGAAGTTATAGCTAATTTAAGTCCTAGTTGTATAACAGCGTTATTTTAGTCCTCGGCGCCTCGCGGAAAGGGTCTATTTGACAATTGTCAAATTCCAGTGGAACTCCGCGATAGTGGCGCATCGCTGAGGACCCCAATTTCTCAATATTCAATTTCCAGTGGCCTAGCACGATTGTGATGCGTCGTGCTGAAGTTCCAGGTCCCAACCAGTGACTCCCAGATTCCCATTAGTTAATTTCCAGTGAGCCACCGCGATAGTGGCACATCGCGGTGGCCCATAAAATTGGGTTCCCAGTTTAATTTTTTCCAGATTCGTACCGAAGTTTAAAAGGGCACTTTGGACTTTTTCAAAGCCTCTTAAACCATGGAAACACCAAATCAAGGTCATTTACAAGCATTCTATGAAGTTTTTCTCGAGTTCTCTCTAAAAAAAAATCCTAAGTACCCAAAACTTCTTTCAAGAATCTCAAGAATCCACTATAGATATTCTTAATTGAGTCAAGATTCAAGGTTCCCAAATCAAGAGCCTCAAGAACCCTCATTCAAGAGTATGAATAGAGTCCCAAAAGTGAGAGTTTATCCAAAGCTTCTAATTCAAGGTATGTAGGGTTTTGAACAAGGGTATTCCTTTCACCCTTGTGCCCAAAGGCATATTTAAACTACAATTCTCTGCAATTTATGAGATTTTACATGAAATTGAATTGGGGTTTTTCACCCATTATTATCAATTACAATATTTTTATGCTTCCCATGAATTGAGAGTCTAATGGCATAATTTTCACATGTTTTCTTGAGAAATTACAGCTGGGTCTATACCCCATGATTTTAATCCTTGAGAAATTAATAGTTGAAATGTTTGAAACATTGAAGTATACGATTATGCCGAGATTTTAAGATAAATTAGTGAAATTTCCATATTTCTACATGAGTTATGAATCTATACTCTATCTGTTATGCTTTTGATGAGATTTAACTTGAGATTGAATTATGGGTTACTAAGCCCTACTTGAGACTTGAGATTTTATGAACTATTGTTCTATAAGCACCCATGATTTGAGTATTCTGAGATTATTGAGAAATGTTTTGACCTAATTGTCATTGAGTTTTGAAATCCACTCAACTACATGACATTACAGATTTGATTATTGGGTTCTTATTGAACCATGAGATAATTCTAAAGTGTATTTTCATGAGATGAGCGAGATAAAATAAAGGGAGTAGTATTTAGCACCGAGTGGGTAAGTTACCACGGTTTCTTACCCCAGAACTACGTGCCACCTAGGTTGGGCCTAAAGCTGAGTTATTGGGCCTGAGGGCGAGATAAGTGATCACTGAGTTGAGGTTATACTCCTTGGCAAGAGTTTAATGCCTCTCCCAAATGTGAGGTTTCTTCCTTAAGAGGATAAAACGTTGGACTCCATGTAGCTTACATGGTTTAGGTCGATTAAGAGAACCTCCCTAAACTAAAGTATTTTCCATTAAGATAGAATATTTTCCCTTAAAACTAAGGCTTTGAGATAAGATATTTTCCTTTAAAGCTAAAATACTTTCCCTTGCAATGAGTATTTTTCCCTAAAGCTTAAAGTGAGATATTTTCCTAACATGAATGAAATGCCTTCAAGTATTTTCCAAAGTTATATGATTCCAAATTCCAAGTATTTAAGTTCAAAAGAGTTATGACTTCTTGAGCATTGAAGAAGTTTTACATGCATGAGTTGAAAGTATTGCTTAAAATTCCCTTTAGCCTTGAGTAATGAGAATAAGAGAAGAGTACAAATTTCAAAGCTAAAAGTATAATGACTCACGTGATTGTGTTACATATTCCATTTTACATGATTCATGAGCTTTGGATTTTATACTTATTCAAGCCATGTGAGTCATTACTTATTACATGCGTGATTTGATTAAAGAGTATTGACGTTGTTTTCTATAATTGTATGCACCCCCACATACTCAGTACATTCTCAAGTTCTGATCCACATATACGTCTATGTGCTACCTTGTCTTATAATGTAGGTTTAGGTGCTCATTCGCAACCTCGTCAGTGATTTTTGAGTACGTCTATCTATATTCCTATAGTGGTGAGTCCTCATGGTTCGAGGACCTATATTCAAAAATTTCCATATTTTGAGATACTATGTTATTATTTCCAGTTCATTTCGAGTCAGTTGGGGACCTGTCCCAACGGATCTCTAGTTCAAAGATTAGTAGAGACTTTGTCAGATTAGTTATCAGATTGTGGTTGTGTTGAGGTTTCCAGTATTGTGGTCATTTGGACCAAGCATTTTCTCTGTAGTTCCTTTCATTTGATATGACTATGCTAGTGTTTGAATTATTTCATCCTAAAATGAGTGTTATTAATGGAAACAGGATCAAAGGGTTATCTTAGGGATACTTGTAGCCTTAAGCACTGTGTGACGTCCCGGAAGGCGATTTTGGATCATTACAAACTTGGTATCAAAGTCTAAGGTTTTAAGGAGTCCTAAGGAGTCTAACAAGCCGGGCTGAGTAGATTCTTGACCATCGGTGTGTAGCGCACCACATCTATGAGCAAGAGGCTATAAGACGTTTTAAGAAAAGTTTTTTCTTTCTTTTGGATTCTATCATGCCTACAGTTTTCCCTCTCATCTAATATTTTGTGCTCTTCCATTTTAGAAAATGCCTTTTCAAAGAGTGAATGCCTGCAGGAACGATGATGAGCAACCCTCACCTGTTGATCCTTTAATGAGACTGTGTCTCATCCCGAGTTTTGGGTGGCCTTTCAGATGTTAGCCCAAGTAGTCACCACAAATATTCAGGCCATAACTAGGCCACAGTTGCTAATCAGCAGGAAAGAGATGTAGCTTCGGCTAGATTTTGTGATTTCATGCGGATGAATCCTCTAGAGTTTTATGGGTCCAAGGCAGGTGAGGAACTACAGTTGTACCTTGAGAAGGTAAGAAAAATCACACAGGTGATGCATATTTCTGAGGAAGAAAGTGTTGAGTTATTGTTTTATAGGTTGAAAGACATAGCTTATTACTGGGTTGTATCGTGGAGGAAGGGTAGTGGTAAGGATGTTGCTCCTATGACTTGGCAGGTGTTCGAAGATGCATTCTTGGACAAGTTCTTTCCGCTTGAGATAAGGAAATCAAAGATTGAGGAGCTTATGAACTTGAGGCAGGGCTCCATGACTGTTAAGGAGTATTACTTGAAGTTCAACCAGTTAGACAAGTATGCTCCTAATTTGATTTCTGACACCCGGGCTAGTATGAGCAAGTTTGTGATCAGTGTTTTTGGGTTGGTACTGAAGGAGTTTAGGAATGCAATACTATATAGGGATATCGATCTGGCTAGGTTGATGATGCATACCCAGCAATATAAGATAGAGAAAGAGATAGAGTGTGGGGTAGCAAGAGGGTTAGATCTGAGCAGCATGAGTACAGCCAACCTAGGTTCCATGGAGGGAACTGCCCTTCGTTTCAGAGGCATCTATCTATGCCAATGCCTTTATCAGCTAGTGCTCCAGCGCCTAGAAGTAGGTGAGAATAAGGGGCAGATCCTTTATGTCTAGGTCCCAAAATAGTGTTGGCAATAGGCCCCATTATCCTCCTTGCTCTAAGCGTGGTAGGGATCATCCCGGTGAGTGTTTCATAGATTTGAGGGGCTATTTTGGTTGTGGTAAGTAGGTCCACAGACTTAGAGATTGTCCTCATGCTAGATAGGGGAACAGAGATACCCGACCTCAGGCACAGGCTACTAGTGCACCAGCTCTTGTACCTCATCCCACCCCTACTTAGGGCGTTTTATCTAGCACTGTTGGTAGTCAGTGCTGAAATTATTTCTATGCCTTACCATCCCATCAAGAGCAAGAGGACTCTCCTGATGTTGTTACTAGTATGCTCCATGTCTTTTGTCTTGATGTTTATGTGTTATTGGACCCCGGGTTAAGTCTCTCTTATGTGACCCCATTTGTAGCTGTGAATTGCAAAATGAGTCCCAAAAAGATTCCTGAGCCTTTCCTAGTCTCCACACACATAGGGGCATCACTTGTTGCTAAAATAGTGTATAGAGATTGTCCTATTACTGTTCTTTATAGAGTCATACTTGCTGATTTGATAGATTTAGACATGGTGGTTTTTAACCTTATTCTAGGTATGGATTAGCTTCATTCTTGTTATGCATCTATAGACTATCGTACCCGTGTGGTCAAGTATCAGTTTCTTAATGATCCAGCTTTTGAGTGGTCCAGGAGTTCGGTATCTCCCAAGAGTCATTTTATCTCCTATCTCAAATCTAGAAAGCTAATATCCAAGGGTTGCATCTATCACCTAGTAAGAGTTAAAGACAATAAGTTTGTGGCTCTAACTATTCAGTCAGTCAATATTGTTAATGAGTTTTCAGATGTTTTTCAGAAGATCTCCCAGGGGTACCTCCCGATAGAGAGATAGAATTTGGGATTTACCTTCTTCCCAATACTTGGCCTATTTTTATTCTGCCATACCGTATGGAACCTGTGGAGCTTAAGGAATTGAAAGAGCAACTCAAAGATCTTTTAGACAAAGGTTTCATAAGGCCCAATATTTCTCCTTGGGGAGCACCTGTCTTATTCGTACGAAAGAAAGACGGTTCTTTACATATGTGCATTGACTATCATTCGTGTAACAAGGTCACAATCAAAAATAAGTATCCTTTTTTGAGAATTGATAATCTGTTTGATCAGTTGCAAGTTGCAAGTTATTTCTACAAGATAGACCTTACATTCGGCTATCATCAACTTAAAGTGAGGGAATGTGATATTCCAATGACAGCTTTCCGAACACTCTATGGTTATTTTGAGTTTCAAGTTATGTCCTTCAAGCTAACCAATTCCCCAGCAGCCTTTCTGAACCTCATGAACCGAATATTCAAGTAATATCTCGATATGTTTGTCATTGTCTTCATACATGATATCATTGTGTACTCTCGCGGTGAACATGATCATGCAGATCACCTTAGAAATGTCTTGCAAACTCTTAGAGGTCACCATTTATTCGCCAAATTCAGTAAGTGTGAATTTTGGCTAAGGTTTATAGCCTTTCTGGGTCATATCATTTTAGTCGAAGGTATTAGAGCTGATCTCCTAAAAACAGAAACTGTTAGAAATTAGCCTAGACCTATCTCTCCATCTGATATTAGAAGTTTCTTGGGTCTAGCAGGATACTACCGTCGTTTTGTTGAGGGTTTTTCTTCTATTACATCTCCCATGACTCGGTTGACCCAAAAGAAAGTTAAGTTCCAGTGGTCAGATTCCTGTGAGAAGAGTTTTCAGGAGTTGAAGACTTCACTTACTTCAGCCTCTGTGTTGACTTTGCCTATAGGTACAGATGGTTTTGTGGTGTATTGTGATGCCTATAGAGTGTGTTTGGGTTGTGTGTTGATGCAAAAAGGTAATGTCATATCTTATGCCTCTAGGCTTTTTAAGCCGCATGAGAAGAATTACCCAACCCATGATCTTGAGTTAGCTGAAGTGGTCTTTGCTTTGAAAATCTGGAGACATTATCTTTATGGTGTTCATGTTGATATGTTTACTGATCATAAGATCCTTTAGTATGTGTTTACTCAAAGGGAGTTGAATTTTAGGTAGAAGAGGTAGTTAGAGTTGTTAAAAGACTATGATATGAGTGTGTTGTATCACTCGGGCAAGGCCAACGTAGTGGCAGATGCCCTTAGCAGATTGTTTATGGGTAGTCTTGCCCATGTAGAGGAAGGTAAGAAAGAGTTAGCTCGTGATGTGAATTATTTGTCTAGATTGGGTGTTAGAATTCTTGATTCAGCTAAGGGAAGTATGTTGGTGCAGAGTAGTTCTGAAACCTCTTTAGTTTCGAAAATGAAGGAGAAGGAAGATAAAGATCCTAGTTTGGTCAGACTGAAGGAGGCAGCTAAGGACCAAAAGGTAGAGGTTTTCTCCCAAGAGGGAGATGGGGTGTTGAGATTTCAGGGTAGGTTGTGTGTTCCATGTGTTAATGATCTGAGACAGAGGATTATGGCAAAAGTGCATGGTGCGTTATTCCATTCATCCCGGCACTACCAAGATGTACCACGACTTACGGGAAATCTATTGGTGGAATGGCATGAAGAAGGATATAGTTGGGTTTATAGCAAAGTGTACAACGTGCCAACAAGTTAAGGTAGAGCACCAATGACCTGGTGGTGTGATATAAGAATTTGGTATATCCACTTGGAAGTGGGAGGTGGTGAATATGGACTTCGTCACCGGGTTACCTCTTTGACGTCGTCATCATGATTCTAATTGGGTTGTTGTGGATAGGCTAACTAAGTCCGTGCATTTATTTCCATGCTCATATCTAATACAGCTGAGGATTATGCTAGATTGTATATCCGAGAGTTATTCAAGTTACATGAAGTTCCCTCATCCATCATTTCAGATAAGGGCACTCAATTTACTTCTCAGTTTTGGAGGGTGTTTCAGCAGGGTCTTGGAACCCATGTTCTTTTGAGTCTCTCTTTTCATCCATAGATAGATGGTCAGCAGGGAGGAAATTTTGGGTCACTACAGCGACGCCTCGCTTAGCCCGGCGGCCTAGCCAGGGCGGCGAGGGCCTATCGCTGAGAGCTACTATTTTTAGCACCTAAACATGCCCTTAAGCTCATCTTAAAATTTTGAAACTCATCCTAGATATACTATTTACTTTTCGCATCATGACACAATTTGAAAATCGACATACGGAGGTCGGGAAGCTCATCAAATAATTCTCCAATATTCGTAGGCTTAAATTGAGACTAAGTGTTGATCACTTGGCTAAAATTTTCTAAGTGTTGGACCTTCTATAAAGCTTTAAGGAGCTTAATTTGACTTAAATATTTATGGGGTCCTACAATATCCCCCCCCCCCCATGGGAATGTTTGTCCTCGAATGAGACTGACTGAAAGGGGAAAGATGATAGATTGAAGCACATATAGGACATGCACAACTGAAACATGATTTCACAACTGACATGACTGGTAAGCTGAATATATCATACTGAATGTGCATATCTGATGCATGAGTAACTCATTCATAAATGCATGACTGGGATTACTGATAAGCTGAGTATACCGAACATGCATATCTGATGCATGAATGCGTGACTAACATGATGCATGAACATATGACTGAATATGCAAGGGTATTTGATACCAAGTTTATAACTAAAATCTGAACATGAAACTGAATAAGCTTTAGGAAAGCTAGTACCATTGGCTGAGGTTAAGTTTGTGGAGAACAGGTGAGGATACTTGGTCCGCATATCTGCTTCTGCTTCCCAAGTATCTCCCTCAATGGACTGATTCCGGCAAATAACTATGACTAGAGAAACTTCTTTGTTCCTCAGTCTGTGATTCTGGTAGTCAAGGATTTTGACTAGAATCTCTTCGAAAGAGAGGTTGTTCTTAATGTCTCTGCCCTCTATAAGGACTACAATTATTGGTTCACTTATACACTTCTTTATCAAGGAGACATGGAACACTGGATGAATTGAGGCTAGATCTGAAGGCAATTCGAGCTCATAAGCTACCTTGCCAAAGCGAATGAGAATTTTAAAGGGACTAACATATCAGTGACTGAGCTTTCCCTTCTTGCTAAATCTCTTCACTCCCTTCATGGGAGAGATCTTTAGATAAAAATATTCACCAATCTCAAACTTGAGATCCTTTCAATGCACATATGCATAAGACTTCTGTCGGCTCAGAGCATCCCAAAGTTTTTCTCTGATCAACTAGACTTTTTCTAAGGCATCGAGTACTAATTCAGGCCCTATAATTGAGGCCTTACTAACTTTGAACCAACAGACTTGAGATCTGTATCTCCTACCATAGAGAGCTTCAAACGGAGCCATTTGAATACTGGAATGTTAGCTGTTATTGTATGTAAACTTAATCAAAGGTAAGTGGTCATCCCAACTACCCTTGAAATCAATTGAACATGCCCTTAGCACATATTTCAAGGTCTAAACGGTCCTTTCTACTTGACCATATGTTTGAGGATGAAAGGCTGTACTGAGATAAAGTCAGGTACCAAGACCCTTTTGGAATGCTTTCCAAAACTGAGAGGTGAATTGGGTACCTCTATCTGAGACAATAGACAACGGAACATCGTGCAATATGGCCAACTCCCTGATATAGAGTTTGGCATAATCCTTGGAAGAATAGGAGGTATGGACTAGAAGAAAATGACCAGATTTGGTCATCCTGTCTACAATGACCTAAACTGAATTATGCCGATGACGCATACGAGGCAAACCCATCACAAAGTCCATGTCCACTTCTTCCAACTTCCAAGTAGGACTATTGAACTCCTGCATGTACCCACTAGGCATATGATGTTCTATCTTAAACTGCTAACATGTAGAGAACTTAGCCACAAACTCTGCAATATCTCTCTTAATCGCACTCCACTAATAGAATCTCCCGCAAATCACGGTACATCTTAGTGGCCCCTGAATGAATAGAGTAACGTGCACCATGCGCTTCTACAAGAATTCACTGCCTCTAGTCATCTACACCTGGCACATAGAGACGACCCTAACAACATAAAACACCATCTCCCCATTGGGAGAAAACCTCTACTTTTTTATCCTTGACTAACACTTTCAACTTGACAAGACTGGGATATCTATCCTATTTTTCTTTCACCTCGGAAACTAGAGACGATTCTAAGCTATTCTGAACCCATATACTACCTTTTGCTGAATCGACTAGGCGTACACCTAGTCTAGCAAGCGGATGGACTTTCTAAGCTAAATTCTTACCATCCTCAACATGAGCAACACTACCCATAGACATTCTACTGAGAGCGTTGGCCACTATATTGGCCTTGCCTGGATGATAAAGGACACTCATGCCGTAATCTTTCAAGAGCTTTAACCACTTCTCTGATGGAGGTTAACATCTTTCTGAGAGAATATGTACTAAAGGCTTTTATGATTTGTGAACACATCTACATGAGATTCATATGAATCCTGTGTGCAGTTGAGCATCATGTCGTTGACTGTTGGCAACTCTTTTAGTTGTCTCTGACCTTTCTGCGGTCAATTAAGTTCCTTCGATAAATTCTTTAGTAGGAAAGGGATTCAAATCCCTTGTCTATTGCAACCTGTCTTTATCAAAAGCAAGGTCTGTATTTTAAGGTTTTTTCTCTGTGCAGATTAGAACTTTCAAATTGTTTTGTATATAGTGAGTGATGATGCAAAAAATGATGCTTTAAATTTGTTTTAGGAAAACACCCTACTGTGCCTTTATTTTTTATAACTACTATTAGTATTATTTATTTAGCTTGGCAGGTTATAAGAGACCTGGGTTTTGAATTATAGGTGAGTGGTGACAAAAGACATTTAAAATAAAGTTAAGTGAATCAAGTTTTAATAATTGAGTGTAGGTGACAATTATTTAATCATAGATTAAGAAAGTGTGAGAATTGCCCTCAAATTTTTTATTTTACAGTTTGACCCAATACAAATCCTAATATAACTAAAAATAGAGGGGAAAAAATTGTTTCTCTCTCTTTGCTTTTATTGTTGTTTTCTCTCTCTTCACTTTTATTGTTGTTCATGGTTGTTCCTGTTTTTTCATCATCTTCCTCTTCTTCATTATCATCAACTTTTTTTTCATTATTATCACTTCTTATTTATCATCATCATCATCATCGTCATCGTCTTCTTCTTCTTGAAAATTATTGTTGTTGTTACCGCAACTGCTGCTACTGGACCAAATTTTAGATTAAAGTGTGTTCGTATATCATTGGGCATTACTTCATAGGAGATTTTTGTAAGTAAAATTATGATATTTTGTTGAATTTATCATCTGGTATATCTGTTGCTGCTGTTTTTTCTACAATGGATGGATCCTGAAGCTGGATCCAACATATGAGTCATCTGTTGCAACAGGTGACTCATCTATTGTAAAAGAACCTAAAGTTGAATCCAACAGAAGAGTCATATGTTGCAATAGATGACTCATTTATTGATTTGCTACAACAAATGACTCATCTGTTTGCTTGCAAACAGATGAGTGATATGTTGCAACAACTAGCTCACCTATTAGGGTTCATGTTACAGTGGATAAAACCTGAATTTGAATCTAATAGTGTTACAACAGATGATTCACCTGTTGGGATTCATGTTACAGTGAATAAAACCTTAATATGATTCCAACAGATGAATTATTTGTTGCAATAAATGATTCATTTGTTGCAATAGATTACTCACTTGTGCAACAGATTACTCATCTATTGGAATCATCTTTAGGCTCTATGGTACTTTAACGTCAATCCCAATAAATGAGTCATCTATTACAACAGATGAGTTATTTATTGAAATAGATGAGTGACCTATTATAGCAGATAACTCATATGTTCAAAATCTTGTTACAGTGAACAAAACCTAAATATGATTTCAACAAATAAGTCACCTATTGAAACAAATCACTTATCTGTTGCAACAGATTACTCACCTGTTGCAATAGATGACTCATCTGTTGGAATCAGCTTTAGGTTCCATAGTATTGTAACATCAATCCCAACAGATGGATAATTTATTACAACAGATAAGTCACCTGTTGCAACAGATGACTCATCTGTTTGGATACATATTACTATTCTGGGAAAAAACCTAAAGCTTAATCCAACATATGTTTCATCTGTTGCAACATTGATAATGATAGAATAATGTATATAATTTTTTGTTGGTGTTGTATATACTATATTATCATTATTAGTTTTACTATAATATCATTGTTAATTTTTTTAACAAATGTCTTTAGGTACCATTAATGGAGGAATCAATAACAATAGGGATGGATTGTCATGGTGAATGGATCGGGAAGAATAATTGATATATTTGGCGTTGGAAAGATGGTGAAATGTTAGAGATGATAGCAATGATAGTCTGATAATAATCAGCTCACGCCATTGTTTTGATGCAAGGCAATTGTCGTCACTATAAACCCAATAATAGTCGCGGTCGTATCCATGAGGAGTGCAAGCTAGTTTTCAACACCTTTCAAGTATTGAGAGTTAACTAGAAGTTAACTCGTAATGCGCAACAAAAACTAAACATTGAAGTAAGGGTGGGGGTTGTTGTTAGCCTTTATTACGTAAAACCACACACTAATACTAATAAAGGATTTAACAAGTGATTATTAAAGAAAATTAAGAGAAATCTTGAGGTTATGCTACCTTAGGGGTCACTTATGTATGGGTAATCAAAGGAAGGTGCAAGTTTTAGTTAGGGGTTTGGGTAGGCTAGGTTTATATTATTAGTGTTAGTCTTTCAACAAAATACTAAATTTCACATGTGGATTCTTTCGAATACCTCATGACCATAACAAACTCATCAACTCAATACCTCCTACTTACATCCTTATTTTTATTATAATGCTTATGAACATAACATACCCTCACAATATCCTTATATCTAACAGTATGCCACATGAGAAGCTAAATCAAAGTGTAGTCCACTAGTACTCATCACCCATATCCCTATTTCAAGGATGATATGGGATCCAAGTCCATTGGGGTTTTCACCCATAATTCTCAAGTCAAACCGAGAGAAATAGCTAAACCCAACCTCTTCAACTAGTTATTTGGACTAACAATTAATAACCATACAAAGTTAGAAACCTAATTTCACATAACCCTAAGATAAGAATTTTAGCTACTCATGAAATTAGAGAAAACAAATATACCCATGTTGACATTCAATACATCCATTGAAAAGCAAGCAAGAATGGTCCAAACTTCAAATTCAAATTACAACTAAAATCTCTTGAATTTACTACAATTGTTCTTTCCCAAAATTGGAATGTTTTTCACTACTCAAAACTTGAAAATTAGTTGCAAGATACCCTAATTGTGCAAGGCTTTGTGCTTTTTAGTTTTGGGATTCAACTCCACAAATTTGCAATTCTTCCCTTAGAGAATTTTTTCTCCATCACGGTGACCCATGTGATTACAGTGATCCCCTTATGATCACTGAGATGTAAGTTGGTGTTGGATCGTGATCGCAACCCTCAGGGCGTGATCGCGGTACTTGAGGGTCAATCCCTCGTCCTGATTTTTAGCTTGTGCAAGCACTTTGGTCTTTTACTTTTCTTTTCAGCTTAGCTTCACTCATTTTCATCCATTTACCAGCAAACAAAGAAACTATGAGATTTAATGCACTTCAATAAAGAATTTTCCACATACATACCATCATTTCGTCGTAGTGTGCATGAATTTGGATATAGATGACTAGAAAATTTTCCACTTATTAATACCCCCCAACTTACAACTTTGCTTGTCCTCGAGTAACACTACTCCATATTCAATGAGTCTACTCAATTGTAAGCCCATTCAAATAACCAAATGATCACAATAATTTCAAACTCAATTATCACCACCAATTAGCCCTCAAGCATGGAAAAGGCTATTCCCACAATTCCCTTCGAAACCAATCACACTACCAAGGATGCAAAAGACTTTTAAGGACAACCAAGAAATAACCACTAACTCTCTGGAAGTGACTCTCTATCAATATCGATTTAACTATACTCTTTTATCTTATTTTCAGAAGATGATAACGTCACTCGCCTCAATTAGTCTATATGACTCCTGACAAAGGAAATCCCATACATCAAAGTATTTATCATGCAATAAGGGACGAAAGTGCAAGCTCTCACTCTCACAAAGAATCTCTCAATGCAAAGAAGTATCAGAACAAATATTTGCCCTTAGTTTCAATCGTCATTAACTTGAAGACACTCGATGAAGATCTCGAAGGACTTTTTCAAGCTTGTAATATAGGCTCGGAAAAGGGGTAGGAAACACATTTGGGATCAAAGTGACTACACCCTCTTTGAACTCTACATCAAACACTATTCAATCAAACTTTAGGTCATGGGATACTTCGTTCATTCCAACTCACACATGTGCCTGCTTTCGCTACCTTGATTCACCAATCTTTTGTAAGCATTTTCTTCCCATCCATTTATTTTGTGCAATTCATGCTTTTCTTTCTTTTGTTAAATCATTTTTCTTACTCATTTGTTCTTATTTCTTAGCTTTTAGGCACTCATTTACAATACCATGGACCAACATTACCTCTTCCAAGATTCACTACCCCAACTTAGGCTTTTAGCCTCAAGTGGTACTTTCAAGTTCAAGGAGGGTAGGGTTCAAAAGAGGGATCAAGTTTAAATGGATCGTATCTTGTAATGTGATTGCTAAATAAAGTTTCAAAGGATCAAGATGGGTAACTAGGGATGTTATCTATGTATGGATAGGCTTTTTAGGCTAAAGTGGATTTCTATGTTCACAAAGAAGGCCTAAGATCATTTCACCAACCATGCATAATCAATATTAGCTTTGAGAGACTAACGGGTCAAGTTCTATATGACATAAGTAAGCATTAGAATTAAATGACTAAGCTCACCGCATATGGCAGGCAAATTTTTCAAGGAGTCTTAAAAGCATTTCCTACTTGGAGACCAAAGGAGCTATTGACCATACACCACCAACTACTGACTTTGGAGTCACAAAAAGAGGTAAAGTGTTGTTAAAAAATCATTCACGTCCATTCCCGTGGTTTTCACAAAAGAATTGATGGAGGGGAATTCTTTCTTTGCATTTTACCACACAAGAATAGTAAAGTGTTGTTACAAGATCATTCACGTCCATGCCAAGGGTACTCAGAATTCCCCTGCATCTATAGCTCAAAAACCCAAAATCGCGATGATTTTTCCTTAAGAATATCATCACTCAATAAATCATAGGGAAAGATTCATCCAATATCATTATTAAAACCAAATAAAATCTCAAAATGAAAGACAAAAATGACTGATTCACAAAATGTAGGCACTAATAGAGTGCCCAATATTACAACCCAATAAAAATAAAGTAAAACAATAAAAATAAACATAACAATATCTAAATAAATAAACAAATAATACATATCGACAAATTAAATATCAAATCTAACGAATACGGAGATGGGCACCCCCAACTAAAAGCTTGCAGTGTCTTCACTTTATAATCATAAAAGCATAGAAAAAGTAAAAGAGGCTCCCTATAACTGCCTTAAGAATTGTCTTTGCTCTTAGTCTTGGCATCATCCTTAGCATCATCAGAGTCTGACCACATAGCTGGGACCTCATCATCAGAATCTACCTAAGGAGAAGGAAGCCTATCTTTGGGCTTCAGGACATTTCACAGGCCCTTCACCCCTTTACACATACGAGTGAAAAATTTATCTCTCTTGTTCTACTTTTTTCTCATCTTGTCATGAGAATCTTGTATATCCCTATGTGATCGTGCTAAGGACGAGTAGGCCCTCTCAATCCTAGAGATGATGAACCCCTGTTCCTTATGGTCTGCCAGAAACCGCTCATGGTCAGTCTGTGCAACATAAGAGTGGAGAGTGTTGGAAGGACCTATTGGCCCCATGGGAAACCATACATAAGCTCCTTGATTGCTCTTACCTCACTCAAGATATCCTCAAATGGCCCTACCGTGGATGGCTTACAAGGGTCCATGTCATCATCTATCGGCTTGCCAAAGTTAATTTTTCTCTTTTTGCTCTTTCTAAGTGCACCCACACCTCAAATATTAATAGGGTAAATGGGGTTCTCCAAGTGTACCCAAGTGTCCCTAGGGTACTCCTCAACCCTAGCTCTCTTGCACAGTTATGTGATCATGGAAGGAAACATAAGTTGGGAGCCGCCTCTATTCATGAAATACCTTATGTCTGATAGCATAATACGCCCAACATTTAAAGAAATATTGTCTAAGATGCATGCGACTATCCGAGATCACATATCTAGGAGATAGGTTATGTTAGTGTATGGGGAAACCCGACTACAGATGATAGCTTACTAGCTCCGAGCCTTAGTCGTGAAATTATGCAATGATATCCCTATTTGTGTGGCATCCCATAGGACCTCTCTTCAAGGACACAAATTCTCAACAAGCCATCTCCCTGATTCACAACCCTTTGCCTCAAACTGTGTCATGTCAATATCTGGCAGCTCATTACATTATTGATTTGCTTATCCCCAAAGTGGACTTCTTTTCCCCAAATTCATATAACTTGGTCGAATAAATATATTATGCTGAGGTTTGCATAGAACTCCCTAACCCAATGTTCATTTTCCAAGCATGGATCTGGGGCAAAGCATCTCCACCCGGTGGCCACCAATCTGCCATGAAAGGCTGTGAACTTCTCTGACACCTTGTTCAAACATATGCCTCATTTGGGGAGTAGCTTTGTCTTGGGTAGGTCTCCATAGTATAGAGTTTAGCACTCAAGAACCATGAAGAAAATTTAATCATAGTCTGCCATTGTTTTCCTTGATGACTTGAAAGCAACACCAAGTATTAGCAAACACTATCATCATGTGAAAACCATGTTATGTGACTTCTTTAAGATTGAGAGATGGTTCCTTAGACAAATTAGGGATGAAAATGAAAATTTAATATTTTGATCTTGCCTTATATAAATCTCTCAAATATCACAATTGTGGGCTTTTATAACGCGATCGCAGATCACTAGACTGAGATTGGGATTCTACGATCGCGATCAGGTGACCATAATCATGGTACCTCAGGCTATTGAAATAGAATGATCATGACCAAAAATCTAATTTTCTATACCAATTTGTATGTATAACCAATAAATAAAACTAAGAATGAGAAACACAATTCCTAAACATTCAATTATGCCCTTAAAACATGGAAAAACTATCAAGCAACTCATTTCGGCATTTGTTCGAACACTTGGTGTACCCATGCTATTACTACCAATTTTGAAAAATTTTGGGCACTCAAGACTTCTCCAATAATGCACACACCAACAACAACAGACAACATAACAAATAAGCTCAATTAATCTCAAGATTAAGCATGCAAATCACAATTTTAGGCCAGTACCCTAAAGATGTATTCTAGGCCCCATAAATACACATACAAGGGGAGAGTTAGGTGACATACTAGATATGGAGATATATATGGGAAGCTATGAACTTTTGGATGCTTTTAACACAAGTAAAATGGATGAAATTGTGAATAATTTGAAAAAAATGTGCGGGAAACTATTTAGGGTGACTATAATACCCTATGTCTGAAAGTCAATGTGCAATGTACAACTCATTTACTCAAGTCATATACACAGCATAATAGTCGTAAGTTATAAGTCGTAGCTATGCTAGTGTGGAGTAATTGAAGTCTATTATAGATATGATTTGACTGTAAAAATCATCATAGCATGTTATAAGTCATATTAAGTTAAGTCATAAGTTCGGAAGTATAGGTTACCTAAGTTTCTATCCAAGTTACAAGTAGTTGTTTCAAGTCGTGTGGACAAGTAACAAGTCATAAAGTTACCAATCGTATATTGACTAGTGAGTGCTATCTTTGCCACTGCCAAGCAGTAGTTTCTAGTCTTACTTATATCCTCACCACACGAGTTTTATGGTTGACTCGTGATGAATGGCGATCAATTTAAGTTTATTTAAGGGGCTTTTTGGTCTTTTCCTCACTTATAACTCTCAAACCACGACCTATACCCAAGAGAGATGTTATTTTCCTCATTCTTTCAGTTAATTAACAACATCTTTTCTCCTCCTATCTTTAAGAACAACAAGATTAAGGTTTTACTCACCAATTCATATCTCAACTCTCAAATTTCAAGTTCTCTTCTCAAGTCAAGCAATTCCAGGTATGTGGAGTTTTTCAAGAAGGTTAATCTTCCATTCTTGTGCCCAAAAAGCATGATTTGAAGATTGAATTTACATTTTTTATATTACGGTTCATCCCTTAAATTTTCATGTATCGAAGTATACCATTATCTTGTGATTTTAAGGTTAAAGGTGCATAAAGGTTACATATATAAATCCTTATGCTATTGTAAGGTGGATTTCTTAAGTATAAGCATATATGCATTCCGGAGTAGTACTTTGCACCGAGAAGGGAATGTGGATGAGTGTATCCTAAATTTTTGGAAATCGCGAGCCACCATCGGTTAAGATTTTTTACAATATGGATGAAGCATAGTGATCACCTAAGTTAAGGTTCTATTCCGATGGCAAGAGTAGAACAACTCTCCCTAATGTGGGAAAGACATTGTACTCTATGGTAGCTCACATGGTTTATGTCGATTAGAAAAATCTCCCATAAGAAAGAATAAAAGTAAAGATATTAGAAACTAAGTGTTACGGTTCACTAATCTTATTCATATGCTCCATTATCTAGGTCTTATGATCTAGCGGTCTTTATTTTTACCCAAGTCCAAGGTGAGACATTTATTCCTATCATGCATTATTTGAAAGTTTGTATATATATATATATACACACATATATATAAGTGATTCTTGTTTTATTTAGGTCTTTACCCCCTCATACCCAGTACATTCCAGAAGTACTGACCCACATAAATGTCTATGTGCTACATTGTCTTATAATATAGGTTCTGCTGCTCGTTTCCAGCAGCGTGACTAACCACGGGCATCACCTCCTGCATTTTCACTTTTAGTGAGTCCTTATAGTTTGAGGACACAATTTATCAGACTCATATTTAAGATTAAAAATTGTTTTAGATCTTTGAATTTTTATGTATGTTTAGGTCAGCTGGGGTCTGTCCCTGTGGCTCTCTAGTTAGTGGTAGAGGCCAGTCAGACTGTGTAGGTTTTAAATTCAAAGGGTTTTTTTAAGTTTTCCAAAGTTAAAGGTTTATATTAAGTTGTGGAATTATTTATATTCAGTCCATATTCATATTATAGTTCACCATTCATGCGAGTTGTAATCTAAATAGATATCATGGGTTAGCTTAGGGCTATTCTAAGTCCTGAGCATAGTATGATGTCTAGGGTGTACTTCCGAGGCATTAAAAACTTGGAATCAGAGCCTATGATTTAAAGAGTCCTGGGGAGTCATACAAATTGCGTTACGTAGAGTCTTGATCATGAATGTGAAGCACGCCACATTTATGAGTAGGAGGCTACGAAATGAGTTAGGAATTATCATTTCTTTCATGATCAATCATGCTTACAGTTGTCTCTATTTTCCTTAACTTGTGCTTTTACATGACATAATATACCTCCTCACCAAGCTAATGCATGCAGAAACAGTGATCAACCACCACTGTACGCTGACCCTCTGGATGAGAATATATCTCATGCTGAATTTTTGACTGACTTTCAAGCATTGAGCCAAGCTGTGAACGCTAATGTTCAAGGAAACCAATAGGCATCAATCCCACTTCATAAAAATTATAACATAGCTACAGCCCAGATTCGATACTTTATGAGGATGAATACACCTGAGTTCCATGGGTCAAAGGTGGATAAGGATCCTTAAATCTTTACAGATAGGGTAAGAAAGATTACTCAAATCATGCATATTACTAAGAAGGAGAGTGTAGAGCTGGCATCCTATAAGTTAAAGGATGTTTTTTATAATTATTTCACTATGTGGGGGGATAATAGGGGTGAGGATGCAGCTCCGATGAGTTGGCAGGTATTTCAGAGTGCTTTTCTGGACAAGTCTTTCCTTGTGAGATAAAGGAGGTTAAATTAGAGAAGTTTATGAAACTAAGTCAGGGCTTTATGATAGTGAAGGAATACTGCCTTACGTTCACCCAGTTATCTAAATATGACCCAGAGTTGTATTTGACTCTAGAGCTCGTATGAGTAAGTTTGTTACTGGGTGTCTGATTTAGTAGTCAAAGAGTATAGGACTATCCAGCTGAATAGAGATATGGATATTTCTAGGTTGATGACTCATGCTCAATAGACTAAGGCGGAAAAGTTGAAGGAAAGGGAGAAGAAAAACAAGAAAGATAGGACTGGACAGTTTGAGTATGTTCAGCTAAGGTATAGAGAAGGTAGTCATTCATAGTTTTAAGGTCATTCATCAGTACCTACACCATCTTCATCCAGTGCCCCTGCAACCAGGACCAGGCAGGAGCAGTGGGGCAGAACTTTAAATTTTAGGTCTAAGAATAGTGTATTCGGGATGCCCAGTTACTCGACATGTGCAAAGTGTACCAGTACCCATCCTGGTAAGTGTTTGATGGGCTAAGGGGGTTCCATAATTCTGACAAGTTGGGCCACGGGATCAAGGAGTATCCATATGCTAAGAAAAGAAGTAAATATATTGATACTTAGACTCAGGCTACTAATCCAATAGCCCAGCCAGGTTGCCCAGTTTGTCCACAAGGCGCATCATCTAGTATCGGTGGCGCTTAGTGCCAGAATTAGTTTTATGATTTACCATCTCATCAAGAGCAGGAGAGTTCTCCATATATTGTCACTGGTACGCTTCGTGCCTTTCACCTTGATATATATGTGTTGTTAGACCCAATATCAAATCTCTCTCATATAACTCCATTAACTGCTATAAATTTTAGGGTAGTCTTAAAAATCTCCCTAAAAACCTTCTCAATTTCTACCCCAGTGTGTGAGTCAGTTGTTGCCAAGCAAGTCTATAGGGAGTGTCATATTACCGTCTTCTATAAGATCATACTAGTAGACCTAATAGAGTTAGAGATGGTGGATTTTGATATTATTCTAGACATGGATTAGCTTCATTTATTCTACGCATCAATAGATTGTCGCACCCGTCTGGTAAAGTTTCAGTTTCCTAATGAGGCAGTTTTCGAGTAGAAGTGTAGTTCAGTATTTACCAAAGGTCATTTAATCTCTTATCTTAAGGCCAAAAAGTTAATATAAAAAGGGTGTATCTATCATTTAGTTTGAGTCAAAGACACTAAGTTTGAAGGCCCAATAGTTTAATTAGTCTGTGTGGGCCGTGAGTTTCTTGAGGTTTTCCCTGAAGATCTGCCAGGGGTACCTCCAAATAGAGAAATAGAATTCGGTATTGATCTTCTTCCTAATACTCAGTTCATATCTATCCCTCTATATCATATGGCTCCAGCCAAACTTACAGACTTAAAGGAGTAGATTAAGGACCTCCTAGATAATGGTTTCATCAAACCTAGTGTATCTCCGTGACGTGCTCCAGTCCTTTTGTGTGCAAAAAATATGGCACTCTCAGAATGCAATAGATTATAGACAGCTAAACAAGGTTACCTTCAAGAACAAGTATCCCATTCCTAGGATCGATGATTTTTTCGATCAGATTCAGGGTGCCCGATGGTTTTTCAAGATTGCCTTAGTTCGATATACGATCAGTTGAAAGTCAGGGAGCAAGGCATTCTGAAAATAGCTTTTCGAACAAGGTAAGACCATTTTGAGTTTGTAGTTATGTCGTTTGTACTGACAAATGCTCCTGCAACCTTTATGGATTTGATTAATAGGGTCTTCAAGTAGTACTTGGATATGTTTGTCATTGTCTTTATAGATAACATACTGGTGTATTCCAGAAGTAAGGAGAAATATGCAAACCATTTGAGAATAGTACTACAAACCCTTAAGGATCGTTAATTATATGCAAGGTCTGGTAAATGTGAATTTTGGTTGGAATTTTTACTTTCTTGGGCATGTCAATTCAGCATCTGGTATTCATGTAGATCCTCAAAAGACTAATACAGTGAAGTACTAGCCTGGACCCATCACTCCATCTGATATCAGAAGCATTTTGAGTTTGGTTGGGTATTGTAGAAGGCTTGTTGAAGGGTTCTCCTCTATAGCTGCACCATTGACTAAGTTGACCCAAAAGAAGTGAAGCTTATATGGTCGAATAAGTGTGAGAAAAGTTTCCAAGAGTTGACGGATAGGTTGACTTTGACTCCAGTATTAGCTTTACCAAAGAGGTTAGACAAATTTGTGGTGTATTGTGATGCTTTTAGAGTCGGGTTAGGCTGTGTGTTGATGCAAAATGGGAGAGTGAAAACTTATGCCTCCAGGTAACTTAAGGATCATGAAAAGAATTACTCAACTCATGACTTGGAGTTAGCTAGCGTGGTACTTTCCATGAAAATTTAGAGGCATTACCTCTATGGGGTGCATGTTAATGTTTTCACTGACCACAAAACTCTTCAGTATGTATTTTCTCAATGGGAGATGAATCCTCGTCAAAGAAGGTGGTTGGAGTTATTAAAAGATTATGAAATGAAGGTACTCTATCGTACTCTATCATTTGGGTAAGGCCAATATAGTGGCAGATGCACTGAGTAGGTTTTTCATGAGTAGTGTGGCTCAAGTAAAGGAGGAAGAACGGGAGTTGGCCAAAGAGGTGCATAGATTAGCCCATTTGGGAGTATTTTTGCTCGACACTTATGATGGGGAAGAAGTAGTTTAGAACGGTTTAAAATCATCTTTAGTAATGGAAGTAAAGGAGAAACAATGAAATAATCCCATATTTAATAAATTATTGGAAGCAGTCCAGCAGCAGAAGATCAAGGTTTTCTCACAAGGGGTAGGAGATGGTGTATTTCGCTATCAAGGTAGGCTTTGTATTTCAAATATAGATGAGTTAAGGGAAAGGGTACTAGCTGAGGCTCATGGTTTGAGGTATTCCAATCATCCGGGTACTACAAAGATGTACAGCGACTTATAAGAAATTTATTGGTGTAATAGTATTAAGAAGTGCATAGCAGAGTTTGTGTCCAAGTGTCCAAATTGTCAGCAAGTTAAAGTTAAACACCAGAGACCGGGTGGTACGATACAAGAGATAAGCATCCTTACCTAGAAGTGGTATGGAGTGAATATGGATTTCATCACAGGGTTGCCTCGTACAAGACATCAACATGACTCAATTTGGGTTTATAGTATATCAAATGACTAAATCAGCCTATTTCCTACCTGTCAGGACTTCATATACCATGGAAGATTATGCCAAAATATATATTCATGAGTTAGTAAGGCTTCATGGTATACCCTTTTCCATTATTTTAGACCGAGAAACGTAATTCACTTTACAGTTTTGGCAGTCTTTTCAGAAAGGCCTTAGTACAAATGTTAAGCTTAGTATAATTTTTCGTCTGCAAATCGATGGTCAGGCTGAATGTAGAATTCAAATATTATAAGACATGTTGAGTGTTTTTATTTTAGATTTTAAAGGAAGTTGGGATGACCATCTACCATTGATTGAGTTTGCTTTTAATAAAAGTTATCTTTCTAGCATTCAGATGGATCCATTTGAAGCATTGCATAGATGTAGGAGTAGATCACACATAGGATGGTTAAAGGTTGGTGAAGTGGCATTGATTGGGCTAGATTCTATTCTTGAAGATATGGCAAAGGTTCAGTTGATTCAAAAAATATTAAAGACTGTTCAGAAACGTCAGAAATCCTATACAGATGTAAGGAGGAGAGAGCTCAAGTTTGAAATAGGGGATTAGGTATTTTTGAAAGTGTCGCCTATGAAAGGGATAATGAGATTTGGAAATATAGGGAAGCTGAGTCCCCAGTTTGTTGGTCTGTATTAGATAGTAAGATGTATAGGAGAGGTGGCTTACTAATTGGATCTTCCAATTGAATTAATTATGATTCACCAGTGTTATATATTTTGATGCTTAAGAAGTGCATTGGAGATCCACCCATAGTAGTTCCCCTAGAGAGTATTGGGGTCAAAGATAACTTGTCATAAAAGGAGGTTCCTGTGGAGATACTTGATCGGCAGGTCCAAAGGCGAAGGAATAAAGAAGTAGTGTCAGTAAAGGTTGTTTGGAAAAACCAATTGGTTGAAGAGGCCACTTGGGAAGCTAAAGTGGACATGATGACTAAGTATCCTCATATATTTTCTTCCAAATCAGTTCCTACCAAATGTAAATAGTTATGTTTCAGCCAAAACACTTTCTCTTTAAGTCTGTTTAAGTATTCTTAAGTCATATCTTATGTTGTGAGTAATTGAATCCTTGTGATAAACATACGCTTGGTTATAAGTTTGGGGTAGAGCTGTTGAATCTTTTCCAAATCCAAATTCTAGATTAATCACATTCGAGGACGAATGTTTCCAAGGATGAGATATTGTAATACTTCGAATCTGAAAGTCATTGTGCAACGCACAACTCATTTTCTCAAGTCGTATACATAGCAAAAGAGTCATAAGTAGTAAGTCATCGCTATGGTAGTGTAGAGTAGTTAAAGTCTATTTTAGATATAATTTTACCATAAAAATCATCATAGCATATTACAAGTCGTATTAAGTTAAGTGATAGGTTCAGCAGTATAGGTTCCCTAAGTTTCTATCCAAGTTACGAGTGGTTATTTCAAGTCGTGTGGACAAGTAACAAGTCATAAAGTTACTAATCGTATGTTGACTAGTATGTTTTATCTTTTCCACTGCCAAGCACGAGTTTCAAGTCTTACTAATATCCTAACCATACAAGTCTTATGGTTGACTCGTGACGATTGACGATCAATTTAAGTAAGTTTAGTTAAGGGGTTTTATGGTCTTTTCCTCACTTATAACTCCCAACCCACAACCTATACCCAAGAGAGATGTTATTTTCCTTATTCTTTTAGTCAACTAACAACATCTTTTCTCCTTCTATCTTCAAGAACAACAAGATTAGGGTTTTACTCACCAATTTATCTCTCAACTCTCAAAGTTTAAGTTCTCTTCACATGTCAAGCAATTCCAAGTATGTGGGGGTTTTGAAGAAGGTTAATCTTCCATCTTTGTGCCTAAAAATCATGATTTGAAGATTAAATTTTACATTTTTTATATAAAGGTTCATCCCTTAAATTCTCATGTATAGAAGTATACCATTATCTTGTGATTTTAAGGCTAAAGATGCATAAAGGTTACATATATTCGTGTTTTGAACTGTAAGATTGATATGGTGAATTGAGTTACATTACTTTGATTTGAATTATGATGGAAGATTTCTATATGGGTATTGAGCATGATATTTTGTCATAAGTGTTATTAAAGAAAGTAAGAGTTTCAAGATTCAAGAAGAAACATTAAGTTTATAAGAAAGTTTAAGCCTTTTGAAGTTCCATTCATATAAAATATACCATGATTCAAGAAAGTTTGATCTTTTGATCTAAAGATAAGACATGAAATCCACAAATTGTTCACCTTGATTATGATTTACATTAAAGAGAAGCATAAGTGGTTTTCAGTCTATAAATCCTTATGCTATTTTAAGGTGGATTTCTTAAGTATGAGCATATATATTTCTGGAGTAGTATTTTACACCAAAAAGGGAATGCAAATGAGCGTAGCCTAAATTTCTGGAAACTACAAGCCACCATCGGTTAATATTTTTTCCAATATGGATGAAGCATAGTGATCACCTAAGTTAGGGTTCTATTCTGATGGAAAGGGAAGAACAATTCTCCCCAACGTGGATAAGACGTTGGACTCCATGGTAGCTCATATAGTTTATGTCAATTAGAAGAATCTCCCATAAGAAAGAATAAAATTAAAGATTTTATACCTTTAGTGTTTTGTCCCACTAAGCTTATTCATATGCTCCATTATCCATGTTTTATCTCGCAATCTTTAGTTTTACTCAAGTCCAAGGTGAGTCATTTACACTTAGCATGCATTATTTGAAAGTTTATATATATATATATATGGTTCTTGTTTTATTTATGCATTCACCCCCTCATACTCAGTACATCCCAGAAGTACTGACCCGCATGTATGTCTATGTTCTACATTATCTTATAATGTAGGTTATGGTTCTCATTTCCAGTAGCATGACTAACTACAGGCATCACCTCCTGCATCTCGACTTTTAGTGAGTCCTCATAGTCTTGGATCTATTTTATCAGACTCATCTTTAAGATTGAGAGTTGTTTTAGAACTTTAAATTTTTGCTTATGTTTGGGACAGCTAGGGTCTATCCCAATGGCTCTCTAGTCAGTAGTAGAGACTTGTAAAACTCTGTATGTTTTACATTCAAAGGGTTCTTTTAAGGTTTCCAAAGTTAAAGATTTAAATTAAGCTGTGGAATTATTTATCTTTTGTCTATATTCGTATAATAGTTCAGTGTTCATGCGAGTTGTAAGATAAACAAATATCATGGGTTAGCTTAGGTTTATTCGTAGTCTTGAGCACCGTGTGACATTCAGGGGGTAATTTTGGGCATTACAAAAAATTATTGGACTGCGATCACGCCCAAAGTACCACGATCGCGATGACACGATGAATGCAATCGCGATCGCATGGTGATCGTGACTGCTGTAATCGAGGATTGTTTTAGCTCCACTATTTTTAGTTGTTCAGCTTCCTACCATTCCACAACACTTCCCATTACTCAATTCTAAAACACACCATATAGCTCCACAATTTTATGGATTAATCAAAAATAAAATAAAAACTACTCTAACAATTAAAATTTAAAGGATACGGGCCACTTTAGTTGCATCGATGGATTACCTCCCATCCAGTATCTAGTTTAGCATCACAACACGGTGTCCTTAAATATTCAAGTTAGGTATTTGATCTGGGATAACCCAACCTCCTCTCCTTCATCAACAACATCAATAACTGAGACCACTTGTAAACCCACTTTATTGTTCTCGACTTTGCATACCCAAAATAAGACTCCATCACTATGCACCCAAAATATCATTTATCCATGCTTCATATCCACTAGGACCTTTCGATTTCCAAGAATGGTATCCAAATAATTATGGGTATTTAATGATTGATTTCATAATCAAGCGTAACAAAGTTCGTCGGGAGAATGAATCTATCAACTTTTACCAATACACCATATAAAATTCCAACCGATTTCTTGATCGAGTGATCCACCCTCAATAACCTCATGGTGGTGGGTGTATAAGAACCCAACCCAAGCCTTTGATACACCACATATGCCATCAAATTTATGCTAGTGCCAAGATCACATAATGCCTTGTCAAATTTGTGTGTCCCAATGGTGTAAGGGATGGTAAAAGCACCCGGGTCTTTCTTTTTCTCCATCATGGCATTTGAAATGATGGCACCACAAGTGTGGGTAAATTCAATGGTCTCACCATATACAAGCCTCTTCTTTGACATCAAGTTATTCGTTGATTTAGCATAACCTAAAAAACTCTTGAAGAGCCTCTAATAGTTAAATAGTGATTGAGAGGTTCCTGAGCTTTGTAAAAAACTTTTTGATCTTGGCATTGTCATTCTTATTTTTCATTCATTATGGAAAGGGTGAAGGAATTTTCATTGGGGGCAATGGGACACTTTAAGGGTCATTCCCCATTTTCTTGTCACCATCAATCACTTTAGGAGTTTCCTCCTCATCACCCTTCTTTTCAACTATCATAGGCTCTTCATCACCCTCTTCAAGAGACTTTGAAGCACCAACACTTGGTGGTTCAAACCTCTTTTTCTTCACATTCATTTGATCATCGATAGACTTTTCCTCAACTTCAATCACATGCTTGCCAAGATTTCAACCACTTCTAGTAACAACTGCCATGACATAGACTTTATTTTTAGAATTCACCACCATGTCACTAGGTGGGCCCTATTTTGGCATAGCATTGACTTAGGTTGAAATTTGCCCCACTTATGTCTCAAATTGCTAGATGGAAGCTTAATATGAAACAACCATTTTCCTGCATTGAGAAAAGTCGCTCTTCACTCCCTTACCATTTTGTCGGTACCTTCAACCCGCATCAAAATTCAAGCAAGCACATCCTCGGTTTTGAATTTTTTTGGGTCCACCTAGTTTGATTCTTAGTCCTTGACACGATCATGAGGGGGAATGTATCTATCATAACCTCTCTTTTTGTCCCTCCAATTAGGGTCTCTATCTTTTTCTCTATCACGAAAATCACAATCTCGATCGTTCCAACCTTGAATCCCTCCTTGCCTTTGATAGGTGGGGTGGGAACCCTCTGGATAATTTTCCAACATCCTTATCTCTTTATTGATTGCCTTATATTTATACTCATCACAACCTTTGGCACCTTGAGAGGCCATGCCATTGATAGCTTTTGTAGGTGCTCCCATTACGTATTTAGTGAGGAGGTCCAATTGGGTCTTCACCTTAGCAATTTTTACATCCTTATTTCTTTTCTCTTTGTTAACATAATATATGATAGGGGATCCTATGGATAATTTGGAATCTAGATTATGTCATTACCAGTTTTTCTTAATGGCTCGCTCAAGTATATTTGCCGCAACATCATATGGTAACGTCACAAGAGAACCACCCGATGCATTGTCCACCATCGTCTTGTTGAGTTGGTCCAATGCCCTATAAAATATTTGGAGGGACATCTTCTCTGACACTTCATGGTTCGGATATTGCATAAGCTTGTCATTGAAACTTTGCAAACCTTATGTAAGGGCTCACCACTAAGTTGACAAAAGTTTGTGATCTCATCCTTTAATTATAGCATTCTATAGGAGAAAAATATATATCCAAAAAGGCCTCTGTAAGTTTGACCCAAGAAGTAATAGATCTGGCCGGTAGAGATCTCAACCATAAAACTGTTTCACCCGTTAAGGAAAATGGGAAAATCCTCAACCAAATGAACTCTTGAGTGATATCAGCGATATCAAATGGGGCACTCACCTCAATAAAATTTTTCAAATACAAGTTGGCATCTTCGTGTGTTTGACCCCCGAATATACCTTTTATTTGTAACATGTGGAGACAGATACTTGAGATATGGAACACGACATTTCCCTCGACTGATGGGATGTAGATTGTACTCATACGCCCCGCATCATGAAGATGATCCTCATCCTCGATATTTCCATCAAATGGGCCTTTATTGATCCCATTGTGGCTCATAGTGTCATGATGACTATGAAAATCACCTAAAAATAAAAACAACAAACAAGGTAAATAAAAGCATTACAAGTAACCCACGCTCACTAATAACACCACAAAAAAAACTAAGATTCACTCTCTGGCAATGGGGTCATTTTTGATGACGTGCAACTTACACCATTGTTTTGATATAATGTGATCATCGATAATATAAACCCAACAGAAGTCAGGGTCGTATCCACAAGAAGTGCAAGCTACTTTTCAATACCTTTCGAGTATTGAGAGATAACTAGGAGTTAACACGTAATGTGCAACTAAAACTAAACATTAAAGTAAGGTTGGGGGGTTTTGGTGTAAATCTTTGTTACGTAAAACCACACACTAACACTAATAAGGGATTTAACAAGTGATCGGTAAATCAAATTAAGAGAAATCTTGGGGTTACGATACCTTAGAGGTCACTTATGTATGGTAATGAAAGGTTAGTCCGAGTCTTAGTTAGGGGTTTGGGTATGTAGGTTTATTGTATTAGTGTTAGTATTTCAATAAAACACAAAATTTTACTAATGGATTCTTTTGAATACCTCATGAGCATAACAAATTCATCAACCCAATACCTTATATTTACATCCTTATTTCTAAGATAATGCTTATGAACATAGAACACCCACAAAACATCCCTATTTCTATGATAATGCCATAAGAGAAGCTAAATCAAAGTTTAGTCCACTATTACTCATCGCCCATATCCCTCTTTCAGGGATGATATGGGATCTAAGTCAATTGGGGTTTTCACCCTCAATTCTCAATGAAAACCTAGAGTAATAGCAAAAACCCAACCTCCTTAACTAGTTATTTGGACTAACAATTAACACCCATACAAAGTCAACCACCTAATTTAACATAACATCAAGATAAGAATTTTAGCTACTCATGAAATTGGAGAAAAGAAATATACTCTTGTTGACATTCAATGCATTCATTGAAAAGCAATCAAGAATAATCCAAACTTCAATTTCAAATTACAACTAAAATCTCTTAAGAATTTACTATAATTGCTCTTTCCCAAAATTAGAATGTTTTCTCTACTCAAAACTTAACAATTAGTTGCAAGATACCCAAATAGTGTAAGGGTTTCTGCTTTTGAGTTTTGGGATTCAGCTCCACGAACTTATAATTCTATCCTTACAGAATTTCCAATCCATCGTGATCATAATTGGTTGACCGCATTCACGACCCACACGATCATGTTATCCCCTCACGGTCGCTGAGACTTGAGTTGGCATCAGATCACGATCGCAACCTTCAAGTACTGCGATCCCTAGTCTTGATTTTTATCTTGTGCAAGAACTTTGGTCTTTTGCATTCCTCTTCAGCTCGGCTTCACTTCTTTTCATCCAATTACCTGCAAACATACAAACCATGGGATTTAACGTACTTTAATAAAGAATTTGTCTCATACATACAATCATATTGTCATAGTGTACACAAATTTAGATATAGATGAGTGGTAAATTTTCCACTTATCACTGTCCAAAGTGATATTTCGTATGATGATTTCATGAACTTAATCATCAGCTATTCTAAACTAAATTACCAAATGGAAGATCTTTTCATCAGTTGCTTTCACAACTTTTTTGAAAATTAAAGGGTCCTACCTTTAAATATAAACAATCAGGTTTGGTTGTATGCTATCTAAGTGATGCAGCTAGGTCAGTGTTAAGAGTGTACGTGGTTGAAAAACCAATAGAGAAATAGAATCAGAATGTAGAACAAAAACAACAAGATATGTTTGATGACTAATTGGACAATGTGGACATGAATATTCCACATAATGATGAGAGGAGAGATCAACTGAAGTTGAAGGAGGATCAAACACCTACGCCCATTTTTGTGAGCAATATAGTGGGCAGGTCTCAATCAACACAGTTGAGCAATCTTCAAGATAAAGAGACTTGTTTTTACAGGGGAATGTCATTCAAGAATAAGGAATAACTAGTCACTTCATTGTATATTGCTTGCTTGAAAAAAGATTTCAGACTAAAAAGGTGATAATTCATGCCAATTTATTATTTTATATTTGCTCATCCGGAGTGAAAGTGGTGGTTGAGGGATGTGAAATTCTTAAGTTCTGTCATATTCATCATTAAAATTCATATAAAGTATCACACATGTGGTTCGGATCATATTATGAGCCATAATCCTCACGTCATGGCAAAGGTCATAGATAAATATTTCCAAAATAGATTCCCCAATAGCAAAAGCCCTTCTATAAATGATGGGCCATCTGTTAGGAGAACTCAAAATAGTCCTTGCTATTGGATTGAGTTCTTCTAATAGATGGACCATTTGTTGCAACAGATGGGCTATCTTTTGGAAGAGATCTAAACTCTTGATGTTTTATTTTGTTTCTTCCAATAGATGGGCAATCTATTACAATAGATTGGTCATCTGCTGTAACAAATGACCTATCTGTTGGAAGAACTCAATCTAGTAGCAAGAATTGTTTTGATTCTTCCAACAGATTAGTCATTTTCTCCAATAGATATCTTTATCTATTTGATAATTTCCAACAGATTAATCATCTATTATAATAGGCTAGTTATCTATTGCAATAGATGTCCTTTCTTATTGGATAATTTCCAAACGATTAATCATATGTTATAATAAGTTAGTCATCTATTGCAATAAATGTCTATATTACTGGGTTAATTTGATGTGAAATGACTCATTTTAAACTATGATTAGTAATTAGACTTGTTGTAGGTTTAGATATGAACTTGATTAATATATAACTCTTAGTTGGAATCAATTAACCTCTTGAAAACCATCCACCATTCAATGAAATCACAGGAACTAGAAAGTAGAGTGGGAAAGTAGATGTAAATAACAACAAGAAGTAGTAGAACTAGTCATTCATTCATTCATAAATATACATAAAAATAAAATAAAGATAAGGCATAGAGACATTACATATGTATGAATGAAACCTAGGCCTATATTCTCTAACTACCAAAAAAAGGGTAGGAGGGTAGTAAATCTTTATAGTTAGATGACGACCTAAAGGATGTACCGGATAGTCTAACAGCTCAGCCACAGTGGGAACATTTTCTCAAGCTTAGGCAAAATTTGAAGAGGACGGAGAAAGAGAGAGAAAAAGAGAGAGGTGAAAATCAAAAAAGAGTTGAGAAAATCGATGACTAGAAAAATTGAAATAGAGTTGAGAAAACAAATGGGTCATCTGTTGATTACAATATTGGTGGTGGTGGGACCTTTGAGAAAAAATAAAAGACATTAAAAAGACAGGATAAGACAACACAAGGGGATTTTGAAGTTCTACTAAAAATGTTTGACTTTCCTCGGATTTTATTTTTTTTTATTTCAGATAGAAAATTGTATTAAAAAAAATCTTCCAACAGATGGATAATCTGTTGCAATAGATGACCTATCTATTGGAATCAAACAACTAGTAATACCTATATTGATTTCTTCCAACAGATGGGGTAATCTATTGCAACAGTTATCCTATATTTTTGATAATTTTTAATGGATGAGTCATCTGTTTCAACAGATCAATCATTTGTTGATTCAAATAAGTCAAATATTAGTAATAACTAAATTGATTTAACTAAGATTAAATACAAGTCTTCAAGTCAAGACCTTGGACAAGGGGACAAATATTTGAGTTCTCCTAAAAATATTTGAGTTCCCTAGATTTTAAATTGCTTCTAAAAAATAGATCTTCCAATAGATGACCCATCTGTTGCAATAGGTTAGTCATTTTTTGGAAGAAACCAAACCTCATGAAGACCTATTTTGATTTCTTCCAATATATGGGTAACTATTGCAATAGATTACCTATTTGTTGGAAGAACTTAAACAACTAGCAAGACCTGTTTTGATGTCTTCCAACAAATAAGTCATCTGTTGCAACAGATGTCTATATCTATTTGATAATTTCTAATAGATGAGTCATCTGTTACAATAGATAAATCATATATTGTACAAGTTAGTCACTTGTTGCAATAAATGGATCATCTGTTTGATAATTTCTAAAAGATGAGTCATCTATGGCAATAGGTTGGTCATCTGTTGCAACAGATGTCTATAATTGTTTGATAATTTTCAATAAATGTGTCATCTGTTGCAATAGGCTAGTCATCTATTGATTCAAATTAAGCCATTTTTAGTAATAACTAAATTGATTTAACTCAAATTAAATACGAATTAATAAGTTCAATTACAAGTTTAATTAACCTCAAAGTAAATTACATGATCAACTAAGTGTATTCGTCCTGAGTAGAGTGATCAATTTATAAATTTTATTTTAAATGATTTAAATTAAGTCATTATTAGTAATAAATAAATTTATTTAACTAAAATTAAAGATGAATTAATAAGTTCAATAACAATTTCAATTAATCTCTTAGTAATTACATGATCAACTAAATGTATTTGTCCTGAGTAGAGTGATCAATTGACCAATTTTATTCGAAATGATTCAAATTAGGCCATTATTAGTAACAACTAAATTGATTTAACTAAAATTAAATATAAATTAATAAGTTCAATCACAATTTCAATTATTCTCATGGTAATTAAATGATCAGTTAAGAGTTAATTGTAATCGTCCTGAGTAGAGTGATCAATTGACCAATTTTATTTGAAATGTTTCAAATTAAATCATTATTAGCAATAGTTAAATTGATTTAACTAAGATTAAAGATGAATTAATAAGTTTAATTTCAATTTCAATTAATCTCATAATAATTAAATGATCATCTGAGTGTATAACCTATTACAACAGATTTAACATGTTGCAACATATGTCTTTATCTTATTGGTCATTTTCAACAAATTACTCATCTATTGACACAGATGGATCATTTGTTGCAACAGATGTGTATAAATATTTGATAATTTTGATCATATTACTTATCTGTTATAACAAATTAGTCATCTGTTGCAACAGATGTGTCCATCTGTTTAGTCATAAATTACTTATTTGTTACAACAAATTATTTATCTGTTATAATAGATGTGTATATCTATTTGATAATTTCTAATAAATTACTCATTTATTGCAATAAACAATAAATATATTTATTTTTTGGTCATTTCCAATAAATTACTTATATATTGAAATAAATGAATCATTTGTTGTAATAAATGTGTATATTTGTTTGATAGTTTTCATCAGATTACTCATTTGTTGCAACAGATGAATCATTTGTTGCAATAGATAAATCATCTATTGCAGTATATATGCATATTTATTTGATAATTTCCAACATATTACTCATCTATTGCAATAGATTAGTCATTTATTACAACAAATGTCTTAATCTGTTTGATTATTTCCAATAGATTACTCATTTATTGCAACAGATGAATAATTTATTGCAATAGATAGTTTTATATGTTTGGTGATTTCCAATAGATTACTCATCTGTTACAACAGATGAATCATCTATGGAAATAGATATCTTTATCAATTTAGTTATTTCCAACAAATTACTCATCTGTTGCAACAGATGGATCATCTATTGCAATAGATATGTACAGTTGTTTGATAATTTCCAACTCATCTGTTGCATTATTCAATGTAGACAAGTCTATATTCGTTTGATCTAATGCAATAGATGTGTCATTTGTTGCAACAGGTTAGTCATCTATTGGATTATGTAGATGTTTATATCTATATATGCACTTGTTGTAATATTTGAACTTAGTAATTATTTTTTGTAATAATTTATAAGTTTGCAAATTTAAGAATAAAATAGAATTCATTACAAAACAAATGGACTTCAGTTTAAACAATACAATTAACTAAAATACTAAAAATAAAAAAACTATCATCAATCATTTTTTTATACACATGGTCCAAACTTTTATAGAGTACCCCAGTAGCCCATACTTGTTACATCCTTGCCACTAATTTGTCATTCAGTTAGGTCCTTAGAGTTGTCATTTCTTTACCAGTTAGTAAACATTCAATAAATGCAAGCGCGTATAACTCGCATGCGCTACCGATGTTATTTCTGGAAGGTCTTTTTTTTTACCTTCAAAAGACCAACTTTTGTTGAGCAAATTCTCTGGAAAGTGTTTCATTATGCCACTTCGCTTAAATAATTTTTGGAACAACTCCAATAGTGACTACATGTAAGCAAAAAATTGCTATACCTTGAAGACTGGTATGTTGCAATTGTAAACATTCATGACTCCCTCGTTGAGGAGAACGTCAAGTGCCATAAAATGTTTATTCTCCAAGTTCATAACTACAAGAATTCTCTTTTCCCCGATCCGATCTATGCCATATGTAGTTGGTCTCTTCCCTCTATAATAGTCAAGTATATCTTTATCCCATATAAACTCAGAAACTAACTCCTCAATTATTTTTCCACTGGGAGTTGTCGCTTCTTTACTGAGTTTGTTGAACCTTTCTAAGAAGTTATTGTAGAAGTTGAGGCCCACGATCCTATCGCCAAGATAATATCACTCTATGGATCTAAGGTACATTTTCCTCATGAGGCAAAGAATTTCATCAATATACTGTAATATAAGAAGATAATTTTTAAATAAGTTCGTAAGTTACCAAAAATAATAAGAAAGATACAACATATGGTCCATATTTTAGATAGGTTCTCCGAACCTATTAACAGATTACCCATCTACTGCAACTTATGCAACAAATAGGTAATTTGTTGCATAGCTTCTCTGAGCCTGTGTTAAAAGATTACCCAATCTACTATAACTTAGAATGTAAGAAATAAAGTAGATAGAATTTTAGGTTAGAAAAAGTAAAATTACCAAGTCCTCGTACCACACAGTCATACTTGTCATTTTCTTCAAGTCTTCTGAGGATAGTGTACTCATGGCGAATGGTTGTGCGGCCCTTTTTTATTTTATGTACTTTGTCAGAGTAGCAAACCTTTTGGGGTCAAACAATGTGTATATATTCACCTTATTCAATGGTCCCTGCTCTCTAGTGGACGCTTAAACATTGGAAGAGGCCACTTAAACTTGATCAACATTGGAAGGAGGAATAGTTACAATTTTTCTTGATTTGATACTTGAGAGTACCACTCCAATTGTTTTTTCGTTCTTTTAAACCTCCAATGTAGAAGTGTATGTCTCTCTCAATTTTCTTGATGGTATGACACCCTTCTTGGATGTCATTTTGTTGACAGTAGTAGCGAGAGCATCTATTATTTTAATGAGTTTGTCATGTCTGTCCATTCACTATTGAAATTCGCAAATAGAACATGGGCTTAAAGAGGGACCACTGAAAGGGGTGACTCCATCACTATTTTCATTGTCAACTTTGGTTTAAAACAATTTTTTTCCATAAGCATCAACAATATGCTCAACACAATTTCAGACACTAACATCAGCATAGTTGGCACCAGCATCACCAATTCTACCAGCAACACTATTACCATCTCTACCACCAATACCATCACCATCAT
This sequence comes from Capsicum annuum, assembly GCF_002878395.1. Lineage (NCBI taxonomy): Eukaryota > Viridiplantae > Streptophyta > Magnoliopsida > Solanales > Solanaceae > Capsicum > Capsicum annuum. The sequence goes on along the minus strand of NC_061112.1, from coordinate 95,712,863 downwards.
TACTACTACCACTAAAACCTAAATTTATTACAGCAGGTTGGTCATGAAGAACCTCAACAGGAGGCTCAGCAGGAACAGACTGACCTTCCCTAGCTACTCCTATGATGGATCTTACTCCATCCAATTCCTTCTTTATTAAGTCCACTATTAGGTCTAATTTTGTTTGAACAAAATCAAAAGTTAAAAAAGAAGTCATCTCCAACTCTTACTCGGTAGGTACAAGCCACATATGCACAACCTATAAATAAAAGTAGATATATTTTAATCCAATAATAATTTGCAGTAAATTGGGTAATATGTTAACACAGAGAACTTATACAACAGATGAGACATCTTTTGTAATAGATTACTTATCTATTGCAATGGACTACTTATCTTTTACAACAAGTTACCCATATATTTAATAAGTTGTAGTAGATGGGTAATCTTCTAAGACAGGTTCAGAGAACCAAAGCAATAGATGGCTAGTCTGTTCTAATAAATACCCACCTATTACAACAGATTATCCATTTATTACACTAGTTTCTAGATAGGTAATATGCAGAGATAAGTTGTAATAGATGATCCATCTATTATAATAGATGACCTATCTGTTGTAATGTCTTAAGTAGAGTAAAATTATTCTACTTGAAAGAAGATTTATTACATCATTAGAATGGTTAAAGAGATCAAGGGGATTCATTTTTGGGTTGTTCCTGGTAGACAACCACCTAAGGATCCTTGGATGAGAAACCTCATCCAAGTAGTCCTTGACCTATTGACAGAGGTGAGGAATGGCTTCAAATGCCCAAGCCTAAAAATGTAACCATAATGCAAATAAAAAAATTAGAATAGTTATCAATATAAATAATGAAAAAACAAACAAATAGTGATAAAATTTATAATGAAAACCTAAGGAAAGCTGTATAAATTGCCCGTCTTTGGGCATAACTTTGTCAATAAATATTTGACAGACAAGAGATAGCTTTCATATCCCCATTGATAATTGTTGCATTTATCAAAATTCTAAGCAAGCATCAATAATTCAGTTTTTATGACTTTGTTGATGTCTCTTGCCCATATAATGGAATGCACAAACCAAACAAAGCACAACTTCTCCTTGTACTTCTTTGGAATCTTTTGATTCTCAAGATCAGCAAACAACTCCCTAGCTTTGTATCTAGGTCCAATAACATCCAACAACTCATCTATTTCTTTGTTGCCTTTGTTGTTTTTGGTGGGTGTTCATTTAGTCAATGTCTTGTCTTTATTTGATGGTGGTTTGGGTGTCTTAATGTGTTACTTTCGGAAGAGATTCTAATGTGTAATGGAATTTCAAGTCAATCAATATGACAAACTCTTTCATGCCAAAATAAATTGGCATGCCGCAGTAGTTTATCCATATTTCATCCATTTTCTTCTCTTCCTTCTTCAAATCTTCATCATCACTTTTATACATGATCCTATACTTGGGAAGACCGTATATCATGGTCATTGAGAAGTATGTACTATTTTTCTCTAGTAGGTTAAGAAAGTATCCAAAAAAGCCGGACCTAAAATGATCCTCAAGCTGTTCCTCCCTCAAAATTTTCCTAAACGAATTAAAAGTTTTCCCCATGAGATTTTTAACTACAAAATTACTAGTTAAATCTGTAGGGTTATCTATTGGCATCTCAACTTGAAACTTGTCAATACTAAAAGTTTGGACAAGAACATGCTTAGTTTTCGATCTAAGTTCATGTGCCATCAATGATGTATCATCATCTTTCTGGTTCTCTTTTTCAAACCCATCTTCTTCCTCATCATCTCCTACCTCTTTTTGTTTTGGAAAATTTACCTATATCCCGACACATTTACCATTATTTACCTAAAATCTCATTTTTTATTAAATTTCATAAAATCCCACTTTTTAGCTGTTGAAGATACATTTAAGTAATGTTAGATACATCCTATAGATACATGTAGTTAGTAAACTAATTTGCTTAAATTAAGGGATGTAACAACTAAATTTCCATTAATTTAGCTAGGGGTGTCAAATGGGCGGGTTGGGTTGAGATTGAAGATATTAAATGGGTTGAGTTGGGTATTGGGTTGGGTCATGACCCGCCCAAATTCACTTTGGGTTGAAATGAGTTGGGTTGAAATGAATAAAAATCGGGTTGGGTCTTGACCCACCCAATTTAACCCTCTTAATCTAAAAAATATTAACCTATTAATATTTACCCCTTGTAAAGAAAATGAATTTGAATGAATTTAAAAAGTTGAGTGTATGTGTAAGGAGTAGGGTAAGAATATTTTTTTTAAAATTATTTATTTTAAAAATAAAAATTTATTTTATAGGGAAGGGTGTCGGGTACGGGGTCGGGGGTAGGAGGGGTGTCTTTTAGGATGGGGGTTGAGGTCAATATTTTTTAAAAAATGAAATTTAATTTTAAAAAAATAATTCTTAAAAAAAATTGGGAGTAGGCGGGGTGTAGGCGTATGGGTGTGTGGGGGTAGGGGTTAGGGAAAGGATGGGAATTGAGGTAAAAGATTTTTAAAAAAAAAATTTAAGAATTATTTTTTGGATAAAAATATAAGCTTTTTGGGGGTGGGGGTGGGGGTGGTAGGGTGGTGGGAGGAAGGGATATGTCATGTAGGGGAGAAGGGTGTGGGGTGTAGGGCGTAGGGAGAGATGGGGGTTGGGGTAAGATAAATTTTTTTGTTCAAAAAAAAATTATATTTACTTTTAAAATTTATTTATTTATTTTAGGGCGAGGATGGGGGTGGAGCTTTGGGGTAGGAAGGGGGAGAATGGGGATGAGGTGGAGTGGGGACAAGATAGAAAATTTATAAAGAGTTTTTTAAGGAATAAAAATAATTTATTTAAGGGAGGCGGGGGGTAGCGGTGGGGTAAGTTGTCTTGTGGTGGGGTTGGGGTAAGGTGAGGTGGTGATTTTGAGATTGGGAGGACATATTGTCACTTTTTTCCTTACTTTCATTAATAAAATAATTTTTCTATTAAGCGGGTTGAAGTAGAGATTGATTGGGTTCATTTGAACCCAATTTGTAAATGGATTGGGATTTAACTGGTTGAGATTTACCCAACAACAAATTATCTTGAATCCAATCCATTAAGTTTTGGGTGGATTGGGCGGGTCAACTCAATTTGGATTCATTTTGACACTGCTAAATGTAGCAATTAACCTAACTAATAATGGTAAAGACTCAATAAAATACCACAAAAACAGGTAATTTGTTTCTTATTCCATATTTTTTTAAAAAAAACTTTTCCATTATCAATTTTCATATAGAACAACTCCTACAATTTTTATTATATTTTTTACGTACTCGCATTCATTCTTTCTTCTCATTTTATTTTTTTCTTCATGTTAATTATTTTTCAACTATTTGCAATGAATATTTCTGTGTTATTACATTATTTTGGTGTTTGAGTTAGTGATGTCAAGTACGAGAGCTATAAGAGTTGATTTCGGCCATTGTTGTAGAACTTGAAATCGATGAAACAAGGAAGATTTGATGTCCGATACATTGTTGATCGAAACTCATCTCCCTTGCTTATCCATAATGAAATGGGTGGAAAGTTATTTTAAATTCTTGTATCTCTTTTGGTAAATATGTTTCTCATAGAATATTTTGATAGTATAGTATTAATATGCATATTTCTTTGTTTTTATTAGTTGTATCTCTTTGTGGTAATATGTATCTCGTAGAATATTTGATTGTATTAATTTGTATCTCTTAGAAATTATAAAATCTTATACTTCTTACCAGATACATGTCGTATGATTACATGTTGTGCAAAAACATGTCTTTGACATTAGCATTCTGAGATACATAATATATATATATATATATATATATATATATATGTGTGTGTGTGTGTGTGTGTGTGTGTGTGTGTGTGTGTGTGTATGTTTATGTATGTATCTCTTGATGTTTTAATTTTAGTGATGCAAGCATACCAAAGATACATATTAGTGGTGTTAAAGATACATATTGTGCACGATAGTACATACATGTATCTCTCGTTAATTTTTTCTGTATGATAAAAATCATCTTAATTTTTTACCATATTGTCGTTGAAGATACATATAACTAACGTGAGATACATCCTACAAATGCATTTAATAATTAAACTAATTTGCATAATTTAAGTGCTCTAACGCTAAAGTTCCTTTAATTTAGCAATTAATCTAACTAATAATGGTAAAAATTGAATAAAATCCCATGAAATAGGTAATTTGTTTGTTATTCCACATTTTTAAACAAAATTTCTTCCATATTTTGTTTCTAGTTATAAATAATTTCATCAACCTTTTTATTATTTTTTATTTTATTTGAAGTAATTACAATGAATATTTTTGTGTTGTTATGTCATTCCGGCGTTTGGATTAACGATATAACGTATGAGGACTAAATAATTGAATTTTAAAAAAATTGAATTCAAAAAAAAATATAAGATACATATAACTTACCCTTATACACTATATGTAACTTTAAGCTTACTAACATGTATCTTTAGTATGCTGATTTCACTAAACCTTAAAAACAAGATATACATATAAAACTTAAACGAATAACAATAGATACAAGATATTGAAAAAAGTATCATGTATGTGTAAATATGTCTCTAAGCCTGAAACTACCCAGATCTGAAATAATAAGAGATACATAAATCCATACTAACACAAAACCAGATATATAAAAAGCTTAAAATGTATCTGTTGTTTTACAAACTATGTATCCTTGGTATAAATATTTGAATTAAATAAAAAATAGTGTGAGATACATACAAAACAACCTCGTACACAATATATATCTTTTAAGCTTATTAACATGTTTCTTTGATATTCCTATTTCACTAAATAGAGAACAAGAGATACAAGAAATTACTCTGAAGGTCTCCATACATCTTGAATTTTTGTTTTGAGATAATTATGCACAATTTTTTTTCAAGAAACTTCAGCCGAGTTTATAGAAATCCAACATTTCATTCAAATGTCTCATTTTACTTGCCAAAAAAGAATGGTGATACATTATGAGTGAAAAGCATTGAAACTACAAATCAAAAGGGTGTTGGTTCAATATCTCTCATATTAATCATGGAAAATATATTGCCCCTTATGCATATAAAGGGGTAAATTTACCCTTTTCCCTGTTTTCTTTAGCAAATTGAGGCTCAGATTTATATTATGATAAGGAAAAGGAGAAGCCAACCACGCCATTATTGCAATGCACAATTGTATGTGTGAGAATACGTCTCAATCACTGGCCATACAGGGTTTCCAAACCAAAATACGGATTGGTTATCTCCATAGACTGAAACAATATAGACTGAAAAAACGAAAAATCAAAGACTTTGTTCAACAAATATCACCGAAAAATCACTTTGTAAAAACAGTGTCAAATTACTGATTTTTGAAAAAGATCAACAAATAAGATTAAAATAAATTGAATATGATTTTATAGGGAAAATTTACCTTAGTTCAAAAGTTTGAATTAGAGGGAAAAATGGGATTGAAACCGTCGTTGAAATAATGGCATAAAATAAGGAGGAAAACCATTGTTAATTTATTAAAGGGAGTAAGATGAGGGGTCTTTAACATGTATCTCAACTTTTAGTAAAAGTAGCAAATATTGGGATATTTGTAATATTTTTAAAGTGAAGGGATTTTTAGTAGTTTTGTAACTTAAGTTGTACTTTTAGGTAATTTTTTCTTTTCTTTTTCCCCTTCTTTTTCACTTTCTACTTCCTCTTTATCTTCACATTGCTCCTCATATTCTTTTTCTTCATCCTCTACATCCTCATTATCTTCATCATCTTTCTTACTTTTATTTTCATCATCACCCTCTACACACTCTTCTTCACCACCACCATCACCACCCCCTCCCCTCCCCCCACCCCCCGCAATATCTTTTCTTGATCACCTCTTTCCACAATTTCATTATCTATAGAAGGTTTGCCTTTATTTATTCCTGAAAGAGATTGTTCAGGAAGCTCCTTCAAACCCATCTTTACTTTAGCCTTTGTCACGACCCGGGGCTACCCCCTAGTCGCGACAACGGTGCTTACGATCACAAGTGACCAGAAGCTAACCCATGAGCAGGTACCTACTGTGAAGACTGAATACTTATGAACATAATACCTGTGTAGAAGATAAAATGAGAAGAAAATATAAATCTGAATACTGAAATATCGAATCAATCATAAGTCTAAAACATCTGATAAAAACTAAAAGTAGTTGACTAACTGTCTAACTGACTGTCTGAACGACTGAATGCCTCTAAACAGATTGAAAAGTTGATAGGACAGACCCCCAACTAACTTTGACTGACTGAATAGAATGACATACTAAAATAACTGAATAATCCAAACATGTCCTCGATGGATGAGGACTCACCACCACGACTGCTGGATTACGTTGAGCTATCTAAATGCGTTCGGAAAACTACGTGTATGAACCGATGATATAAGACAGCATAGCACAAACAAGAGTATGCTGTTAGTACTTTAAATATACTGGTGTATGAGACGAGGACAAGCTGATATACATGGGGTACTGTACATATGAAATAAGAACTAACTGAATAGCATTAGATAACTAAATATGAATGTATGAAAATTGTAATATCTAAGAATGCAAGACTAAGTGTATATCTATTATGTTACTAGGTTAATCTGTAATTTGAAAGACCAAAAGTTGTAAAATTGAATATCTGAAAGTCTATACGCTTAGTCAAGAAACATGAACTAAAGACACACTAAATACTGTACTGAGACTGTGGGAGGTATCATCTAATCGACATGCCCCAATCTGAGCTAATTGGGGTCCATCCTGTAACCCTAGTTAGAAGGTGTTAATACCGTGCCACGAGTACTAACACTGGTTGTGTGGATCCACTAAACTGGTGTCTCGAAGGACTAATGAGTCACCCTCAACTGTCAGGTGCTCTAATGAGATATGTGTTACCCTCAACTGGTAGGTAAACACTTTGTCAACCCTCAACTATCAGGTAGACATCTCTAGCCTATGATAGATACTTAGTTCTGGAACTCGGGGATAGCTACTAAGGGTCACACCCTCTACTGTCAGGTGAGCCCCTATCTCTGGGTTTGCCCGGTGTTAAATCCTACTCCTAACTGAACTGACACTGGAATGGACTGAACTATACTGAACATTATTACACAACTGATAGTGCTCATCATAATCATAAACATATAAGTATACTGATAAGGTCATGGATTAACTGTCTGGGTACTTGAAAAGCTAAATCCACGTAAAACACATAGGTATCGGGTGTTCATAAACCACCAGCACTGAATGAACATGAACATATGATATCAAACTTGAAATACAGTAAAACATGAATATGGTTCAAAGACCCAAAAATGGTGATACAAACCAAACTTGGAATGCACCTAAAACAGCCACCCAAACTCCATTAACAACACAACATAGCCGAGAGCTAGGAGAAACAAGTCCAAACTCGAGAAGGCTTCAACAACAACAAGATTAACAAGGTGTGTTGACACCAAAACAGCCACAAAACGTGATGAACAAGAAGATAACAAGATAACAACACAACAAGAAACCAAGACAAAAACGGAATTGGAATTACAAGAACAAACAACCAATGATTACAATAAATGTAAAGATAGTTAGTGTGACATACACTATTACATGAAATAAGAACCTAGGTGTATTTCAACACAAAGACCCTTAATATAATGGTAAAAGCAACACCTACACTTTTCATGGACACAAGAGGGACCTCAATCTCCCAAGCACCCAACGTTAAAAGCAAGAAAACAACACAATTGATTCCACACTTTATGTTGATCTAGTTTCCGCCAAGCCTCCTAAAAGAGAGGACACTTGTCTTTCAAAGTATTACAACTTTCAATATCATCTAAAAACTAACTAATGAAACACTAAAATTTTCATTATATAGCTATTACAAAATGGAAGACAAAATGTCCATAATACCCCTTAAGGGATAGGCGCCCCTCTAGTATATGTAGTGAACGATTTTGATGTGTTATTTAGGTCTCCTTTGCACTTCATTTGTACACACCAAGTCTCGGGTCCAACATACACCATTATAAGTCCATAAATGTGATCGTGCTTGTATCATATGGCATCTCATCAAAACATGTGAAAATCATACACTTAAACATGAATATATCTTAAACATGAGGAAACAATAGGATTTTATAGCTAAACTCGTAACTTGAGGATTCATCCTGAAACCACTTGAACATGACATGGGAATTCCAATACTCAAACATGATACGGTTCATTCTACTTAGAAATACTTGTAATCATAATTTGTAATTGAATTCATAAGAGATTCATGGAGATATTTCAACTTAAACGTAAAATCTCATAATTTAAAACCAAAAAGGGATTCTTGGACTCCATGGGTGAAAAGAACCCATGGATGAACATCACACATACCTCACTAGATGAATTCGTGAAGATTCTTGGGAATTTCTTGAGGTTTGAAGCTTGAATTCCTTGACTTCTTGTGAAAGAGTTAGGGTTTGTTTTTTAGAAAGGGAGGCTTCTTTTGAGAGAATTTGTGACAAAAGGAGAAAATAATGCTCTTTTGAAACCTAAATTTTGTGTTATGGGTGAGTTTGGGTGAGGGGAATTGACCCAAATACCCTTAAATGATGAGGAGCAAAAGTTAGACAAAAAAAGGAGGGGCGATGCGAGCTCTGGAGCACCGGACTGAAGCGAGTGGCGCAAGATCTGAAGCGTGCACTAGAGGGCGCAGCGTGGGCTTATCCCGGTTCTGTTACCGTTTTGGATTCTCAAAGACACCCCTACGCTCGTCTTTGAAATGCACCCGAGATGTACTTTTAATATCTCCGATAATGAATCAACTCAAACATTGACATTTTAAGGTCAGGAAAGCATAAAATCATATAAGTATAGGGCCCTTGGAAATGACTAAGTCCCAACACTTAGGCTAATTTCTAAGCTTTGGACCCCTTATGCATGCAATTGAGAGCTGAAATGAGAAAACTTTTACGGGGTATTACAACCTTTTGGCTGGTTGATCAGAAGTTGATCCACTTTTACTTTTTTTATCTTTTGGGAGACATTTTTTATCTACAAATAAGAAAAAAATAAAAAAAGATTACAATTTATGTGTGCATCATTTAAAAAAGGTAACATAAAACTCAGAAAATACAATATATTACAAATAATTTTCAACAGATGGGTCATCTGTTGGAAGAAATTAAACTATTTTGCTACTGGCTTAATTTCTTCCATCAAATGATCAATCTATTGCAACAGGTGGGTTATCTATTGGAGGAGCTATGTTGATTTATTCGAACAGATGAGCCATCTGTTCTAAAAAAATGGGGCATCTGTTGAAATAATTCATACTAGTTAACCAACAGATGACCACCTATTGCAATAGGTGGGTCATCTGTTAGAAGGCATATTTTATATCTTTCAATAAATGGCCCATATGTTGCAATAGCTGGTTCATCTGTTGGAAGACCTATTTTAATATCTTCAAATAGATGACACATTTGTTACAACAGATGGGTCATCTGTTGGAAGTTATCAAACCAGTAGCAAGAACTATTATGATTTCTTCCAACATATGACCCAGTTGTTGCAACAGAGGGGTCATCTGTTGGAAGAAATTGAATTAGATCTTCTAATAGATTGCACGTCTATTGGACAATACACCACCAACACCACTAAATCCAACACCAAAAATAATAAGAACAACACCAACAACATCAATAAAAAAAAACACCAAGAGTGTCAACAACACGCCACCACCAACACCCACCAAAAAAATAACACCTACCAATAACAGCGTTAATATTTACTCATCAACAACACCAACAAATACCATACTAAGAGAACACTGCTACAAAAATTAAGATTTTCTTGGGTTCTTCTTAATTTTTTTAACATCAACTCAAAATTATTAACCCATTCTCGAAGATAATATAATAAAAAAAAATTATTTTCATCATTAACTAAAAAGCCTTAATTTTTCAAAAAATAAAAAATATAGAACTTTTACCGACGAAGAAAGAGAAAATGATGGACAAGCAAGAAGAAAGTTGAAAATAACAACTAATGTGGTTAGAAATGGGAAGAAAATTGATCTATTTTGAAGGGTTTGAGCAATCTATTGAGTAGTGGTTGCGAGAGAAAAAGGAGAAAGAGAAAGGAGAAAAGATGAAACATTTTTTGAAACTGATGAGATGATTCTCGAAATGATTGACCCCTTATATTTTTTACTATGCATTAATTATGGGTTGATTTGTATTTTGAAATCGAATAACAAGTTTTGAAAATGTCAATTTGGTCTCAATTAATCATAATTAATATTTGTAAAAGAGATTTTAACCTAATTTTTCCTTTTGTTCAAAACTAATTTGATAAATCATTATTTTGTTAGTAATAAATAAAATTAATCTTCATTCATTTAGTTTAATTGCATCTTTAATGGAATTATAATTACATGTTGATATTTGTTTGATAAATTCCAACAAATGGTTCATCTGTTGGAAGAAATTTAAACAAACCATTAGTTGGACCTATTTTAATCTGTTCCAGCATATATCTATCTATTGCAATAGATGGTTCATCTGTTGGAACAAATTAAAACAAACCAGTAAAAGGCCTATTTTGATTTGTTCCAACGGATGGACAATCTGTTGAAATAGATAGATCATTTGTTGGAACAAATTAAAACAAACTTGTCGTCGAACCTATTTTAATTTATTCCAATAGATGGGTCATCTTTTAGGATAAATTAAAATAGTAGGAAAACTTGTTTGATAATTTTCAATAGCTGACCCACCTGTTGCAACAGTTATCTGTTGCAACATATATCTATATCTGTTTGATAATTTTTAATAGATGTGTCATCTGTTGCAACAGATCCATTAATTATTGCAATATTTAAATCTAGTAATTCATTTCAATTAATAAGTTCAAATCTAATGATAAAATAAAATTTATGAAAAAATAACGGGTCCTCATTTAAAATAAAATTTATAACAAAAAAATAAATTGAAGCATTCACAAATTACATTAAATAAATCAACAAATACATGAAATATAAAAAATTGTTATGGGTACAAATGATAAATATTTATAATTTAAGTTTTGAAGACAACTTCCTAAGAAGAGTTCATTACTTTGACATAATCAAGCGATAAATATCTACTCATTATTGACCAGTTGTTCTTCATTCGGTGGTACGAAATTTGACTTTGCTCATCGTGGATCTTCACTATCGCTTACGTACCCTCTCTCAGCCTTCACAATCTATAATTTCAAAAAAGAGTAGCATACCTTTTACAGAGTAATTTGGCATCAAGTCCATCATTTGGTACTTGTAATTCATCACTCAAATACTCAGCAAAGCGGCAACAAAAAAATTGCAATTCCTGCATTTGTAAAAATTAGATAATGTATATCTAATTAATGGAAGAGTTGTAAAATTTATAAAAATAAATCATGATACTTACAGGATACCAATGAATTGTTGAGCAAATCCTTCAACATATTCTACATCAAATAAACTACCTTGTAGAAGATGTCTATCGCCCTTTTATGACGGTGTGCTTCAATCATCGATCAATCACTATGAATCTTTTGGTACAAAAAGCCACTTATATGAAGGTAAGTAGGCAATATTTTGGACAGCTTTTATATCTCAGATGACTGCCCAGAACTTGTCCTTGCCGGTATTGAGTCATAAACTCGGATGCGCCTCTCTTTTAGAACAATAATAGCCAATACCCAATGAAACTCACCATTACAATTAACTAGGATGTACACTTCATCGATCAAATGTCAAGGTAAGTCAGCAGAAATACGAAAACCTTTGATGATGTTGCTTAAATATTCCTCATTTTGAGGAATTTTCAGGTGTTGTTGATAATACCTTTCATAGGCCTTATCAATGTATATTTTGAATAAATATTTGGCTATCGTATATCTGTATTGCTGTTGTGTTTGCAACTTGACCTTCTTTTGGAGGTAGTAAAATATGACATCGATGTGTTACACATGGATTATCAACTCTAATAGTATGTTGTTCAATAGTAGCTTCTACAGTGACATCCACTTAAACATCGAAATTGTCAATGCTTATCACAAATACACAAAAAAGTAAAACAGAAAAAGATAACTCTTCTGTTGCAATAGATGGTCCATCTATTGAACCAGATGACTTATCTGAAAGAATAAATCAAACCAGCAGCAGGACCTGTTTGATAATTTTCAATAGATGACCCATTTGTTGCAACAGATGGGTCATCTATTGGGATAAATTAAAATAGTAGAAAAACATGTTTAATAATTTTTCAACATATAAGAAATCTGTTGCAACAGATAATATATCTGTTGCAATAAGTTAGTCACCTGTTGCAATAGATATCACATCTGTTTGATAATTTTCAATAGATATGTCATCTGTTACAACAGATATATAGTCTGTTTGTTGAAATAAATGATAAATATTTACTTTTTTCAGCTCATGCAGCACTTTTGTGACCCTTGTAATTTGCTCAACAGTACAAGCTAGAAGAGTTGAAATTTTCTTTTTTTTGTATACTTGATAATACATTAGAAATTGTTTTCTTTCTCCTCTTAGCCTTAACCTCTAATGTAGTGAATGGATCTGAAATCCTCATTGATGGAATCAGACCCCTCTTAAATATCAATTCCTTTACAACAGCGGTTAATACATTAATAGCATTAATCACTCCATCATGTTTGCCTTGCACTATTGACATTTGCATGCATAACATAAGCTAGAACAGGCAAGATCTCTAAATGATTAACTACCCTTTTCGTGCGACAAATCTGTGGTATGCCAATTTAAAAAGGGGGTATATCGACCACCAACATCATAATCATACTGGTTTGTTATTTCAAAAACTGCAAGAGAAGCATCAACTGACATATCAACACCACTATCCCTAACAACAGCACCAACAACAACTCCATTACCACCACCATCACCAGTAGCACCATCAACAACTACATCACCAAGAATAATCTGACCCTCCCAAAGTGCTTTTTATTATGGTTGTTGCTTCAATCAATTTTTTTTATTCTATCAATTACCTTAGGATCCGATAAAATTTGCACAGACCATAAAGTAAGAAAAATGTTATCTTCTACTCTCAATTTGTCAGAAAAAGCCACGGATGTATAATCTAAAATAAATCATTACATATATTAGAAAGATGATTAAATTATTTAAATAAATCCTTACCTAAAATAAAAACTTAATTAAAATTAGAATTATTGCTTCTTCCGAGGGGTTGAAAAGATCAAAAAAAATTACTTTGTTATCATCTTTGGCTGACAACCATCTCAGAATTCTTGACATGAATCTTCTTCTTGATAATTTACTTATTGTCTGAGATAAGAAATGATTTCAAATACCCAAGCCTATAAAACTATACCAATAAATCAAAAGCGATATTCAATAAGAAAATAAATAAAACATAAAAAAGAAAATATTTACCATAAAAATCCATGGAAAGACATATAAGTTGACTATTTTGTATGTTAACGAATTCAACAAATATTTGAAAATAATTTTGAAGCCTTCATAACCCAAGGATAGTTGTTAAATGCCTCAAGATTCTTAGAGAGCTTTATTAAACTAAGTGGTACGTTGTTGTTAACGTCTCTCGTCCAAAGAATATTATGTGCAAACCAAATCAAGAGAAATGGTTTCTTTTGCTTCTTTGAAAGTATTTTATCTATCAACTCTTCTATCAAATTTGTGTTTTTGAATCTTGGACCAAAAAAGGACAAGAAGTCATCACCATCACTTGACTTGTCTTTGTCTTTTGGTGTGCGAGGTATTTTTGTGTTAGAATAGGTATATATTGAGAAGGAGACTAACATTTTAATCCAATAACTGTGACAAGCTCATTCCAACCAAAATAAACTGACATGTCACAATAATCTATCCATACCTCATCCATCTTATCTTTATTTTCATACATAAACCTATGTTTGAGAAGATCATACACTATGGTCATTTGAAAATGAGCATTGTTGTCCTTCGACAAATCTAGATATTGCCCAAAGCAGTTGTCCCTGAAATAAGCATCTAATTTTTATTCTCGAAGTATTTTTCTGAAGGTATCAAAAGATTTTCCATGACTAACTTTATCAAACAATCACCGGTTAAATCTGTAGAGCCATCGCACTGCATTCTCACAAAAAAACTATCAATACTAAAGGTTTTGTGAAACTCTTCAGTGGAAGGACTATTAGCATTTGAATCATGTTGACTTTTTGAAATAAATTTAACAACTCTTTTAAAGCTTTCTCTTCCTTGTGTTCATTTTTTTCTGCTTCTGATTGAGATATCCCTTGTACATCAAGCTTATATAGTGGTGAATGTAGTCTACCTACTTCACTTATTCCTTTACTTGGACTTGATTCACTCTCTTTTCTTTTGGAAGTCATATTATCTAAAAATAAGAGAAAAATAAAAAAGATTATAATTGATTAATGCATCATTAAAAAAAGGATAACAGTCAATATAATAAGTAGAACACAATAAAATAACAGTTCCAGTATATCACTAATCTATTGCAACATTTGAGTGATCTGCTGCAACAGATCACTCATCTGTTGCAACAGATAATTGATATATTAAAAACAATAAAAATAGTTTCAACACTATTTTGATTTATTCCCACAGATCACTCATCTGTTCCAACAAATGAATGATGTGTTGGAAGAAATCAAACTGTCAATATTATCTAGATTTCTTCCAACAGATAGGTCGTCTATTGTAATAGATTGCTCATATGTTGGACGAAATCAAAAGTCTTTGGACTGTGATTTGTTGGAATAATTGTTAGGATTTCATCCAATAGATGAACCATCTGTTGCAACAACTTAGTCATACGTTGAAATAATTGATTTATTTTTTTCATCATATGAACTATCTGTTACAACAGATGGTTCATCTGTTTAAAAAAAACACGCCAGTAGCAAGATTTATTCAATAGAAACAACATCAATATCACCACTTATATTTTTCAAATACACCATTTTTAACAAGACCAACAACAACCACAAAAAAATTAACACCACCAACACAACACACCAAGAACATCAAAAGTGTACAAACACAAATAATAAAAAACTTCAAAAAACATAACAAAGAACAACAAATCAACAATTGTTTGTTAGATTTGGTCATAATAGATGTATCCAAAAAAAAAAAATCAAGTCTCGCTATTTTTATAATAATATTCGACAATAAGAACTACAATAACAATAAAAAATCATATTTCACTCCAAAAAGAGAATGAGAAGAAATACCACAAATTAGGATTTCCTTGAGTCCCCATTTCAAATTTAAGCAATAAATATTGAAATTATTAACTCATATTAGAAGAGAAGCTAACTCAAATTTCTCTTTTTCTTCATAACTAAAAAGACCTATGTTTGAATAGAAATTAAAGAAAAGCCGCCAACAACTTCTCTCCTGTATTTTTCTTCTCATTCTCCATACCAAAAGTAGAAAATATGGTGACCCTGACAAAAAATTACTCCTATTCACTTTAATTGTCCTTTTTTTAAAATTAAAATTAGATGATTTAAAATAATTAGTATTATTATGTTAAGAAATTAAGATATACTCCCTTCGTCCTATTTTACTTGTCCCAAATTTGGATGACACAGCTATTAAGAAAATAATCATTGGTAATGTAACTTTATCATTTTGCCCTTCTTAATTGTGTCTTGTTATTAGTTCCATTATTGATGAATGGCTAATAACAAGGAGTAATCAATTACACTGGGTATAATGGGAAAAAAAATTCTTGTCTTGATAAGTAAAAAAAGAAAAGTAAAATAGGACATTAAATTAGGAAATTTGGGACGAATAAAATGGGACGGAGAAAGTAATAAACAAATTAGTCAAACTGCTTTTTAATAATTAAGTTTAATCTTACAAAGTTTTAGAAATATAAGATTATCATTTAAAATAGTTGAATCTCCTATACAATACTTTTGTTTAAGTGATCATTATAATCAAGAGCAGTTATCCCAAACTTAAAAGGGGGGATAAAATGGTCCCATTTCAAGTAGCTCAATCAAGATTGATCTATTTGCTTTTATTTTAATCTTGAAGTACAATGAATGTTTGAAAAAAAAACATAACGAAAGATAAAGTTAACTTACCTTGAATATTTCAAATTTGTTATTACCATTCTCCCATCTAATAAACAAAGAAAAAAATACATAAAATAATATTAAATTATAAAAAATAGCAACACTTTTATCAAATTACATTTTGTAGTATATGTCTTTGTATGTATTTATATTTTTGTAGCAACAGTGCGTAAAATTACAAAATATATATCGATCATAAAGACAGTAAAAATCATATGTATTTGTATTTTTGTAGCAACAATTTACAAAAATACAAAATACAACTTTCTATATTATGTAATTATGAAACTATTGCTATGAAACTCATAATTAAGGGGATAAGTATGCTATTACTGAATTTTTCCCTTAAACAAATAGCAGTAACCTTCTTGACAACATTCTTCGCTAAACTATTGTAATTTCTCATTTACTATAAACAAATAGCAGTAACCAGGGGGTTTGGGCCACAGGTGACAAAAGAATTTTAAAATGAGGTGTAGGTGACACAAGTCTTAATTATTAAGTGAAGGTGACAATTACTTTATTATGGATTAAGAAAGTTGGGGAAGCTTGAAACTAACCCATAAGTTTTTAAATTTACACTTTGATCCAAATGTTAGCCTATATAACAGAAAACGAAGGAAAAAAGGCGTCTTTCTCTCTCTTCTCACCCTTTGTTGATTTCTCTCTCTTAGCGATTTTTGTTGTTCATTGCTTCTACAGCTTCATTCATCATCTTCTGCTTCATTATCATCATCTTCTACTTCATTATCATCTTCATATTGTTTTTGTTGACCATTTGTTGTTGTTGTTGTTGTTAGCGCTACTGTTGCTATTTGACCAATTTCTTAGGTCAAATTTTATTTATAACATCACTTTACACTTTGGCATTACTTCAGAGGAGATGTTGGTAAGTCAAATTATGATTTTTAGTTGAATTTGTCATTTGGGTAACTGCTATTGTGTTGTTGTTTTCCAATAATGGATAGAACCCAATCATGAATCCAACATAAAATCCATCTGTTTAAATAGATAAATCATCTGTTGTGACAGATAAGACATCTGTTTCAAAGAAAGATGGATATGTTGGATTCATGTTTAAACAGATGGCTCATCTGTTGCAACATTTGACATATATGTTGCAACAGATTAGTTACCTGTTGCAACAGAACCTGAACACGATTCCAATATAGGTTACAACAGATTAATAACCTGTTGCATCAGGTAAGTTATCTATCGTAATAGGTTAATTATCTGTTGTAACTATCACTCATCTATTGGAATCAGCTTCAAAGATGATTTAGTTATAACATCAATTCCAACAGGCGATTCATCTGTTGTAACAGATATTCAGACCCGTAACATGAATCCCGACAGGAAAGAATCTGTTGCGACTTATTACTTACCTGTTACAACAGATAACATATCTGTTGGGATTCATTCACGGCACTATGAAATCACTATCAACTTTTTTAACAAATGACTTTATTTAGGTACCACTAATGGAGGGATTAATAACAATAGGGGTGGATTGTCATGGTCATTGGGTTGAGAAGAGCAATCGATATGTATGGCATTGGAAAGAGGGTGAAATGCTAAAGATAATAGCTATGACAGTCCAAAGTGATATTTCGTATGATGATTTTTTGAACTTAATCATCAGCTTTTGTGAACTGAATTATCAATCGGAAGAATTCGCCATCAGCTACATGCACAGCTTCTTTGAAAATCAGAGGGTACTGCCTTTAAAGATAACCGATCAGGTTCAGTTGCATTCTTATCTAAGTGATTCAACCAAGTCGGTATTAAGGGTGTACATGGTTGAAAAGACGAGAGAGAATGAGAACCAGAATGTAGAAGAAGAAGAAGAAGAAGAAGAAGAAGAAAAAAGAAGACTTCTTTAATGATAGGTTGGATGATCTAGACATGAATATTCCAGATGATGATCAAACACCTACGCCCGTTGATGGGACCAATACGATGTGTAGTTCTTCTCAATCGACATAATCTGGAAATCTTCAAGACGAAGGGACCGGCTTTTTTATTGGAATGTCATTCAAGGACAAGAATAAACTATCTAACACTTTGTTTATTTCTTGCTTGAAAAAAGATTTCAGAATAAAGAAGGTGATTAATTCGAGCAGTGTCTTTTGCATCAAATGTTCTAATTCGAACTGCAAGTGGTGGTTGAGAGTGGTGAAGTACGCAAGTTCTGACAGATTGGTCATTCATAAACATGAAAAGCATCACACATGTGGTTCGGAGAACATCTCAGGCCAAAATCCTCACTCCACGGCAAAGGTCCTCGGTGAATATTTCAAGAGTAGTTTCCCTGATGGCAAAGGCCCTTCAACAAGGATTATGGCCAATCAAATCCTTACGGATTTGGGAGTCCTAGTCAGTTATTGGAAGGTATATACGGCCATAGGGATTAACAAGGACCTGGTTCGGGGCACACTCGAGCATGGGTATGAAGTCTTGGATACTTACCGTTACATGAATGAATCCATAAATCCCAAAAGTAAGATGGCGTTGCATCTGGATGAAAACGAAAAGTTCAAGTACTTTTTTGTATCCTTTGGTGCTTGGATTCAAGGTTTTCAAAATTTGAGAAAAGGCATAGCCATCGACGGTACCTTTTTTAGGAGCAGGTATAATAGAGTTCTCCTAGCGGCGGTGGCGTAGGATACGGAGAATCACATCTTTCCTGTCGCTTTTTGTCTAGCGGACAAGGAATGTGATGCCTCTTATGGATTTTTTTTGAACAACTGTAACGCTGCGTCGAAGATACCGAAGAGTTGTGTTTTGTATCGAATAGGCATCTAAGTATTCCAAAGATAGGTTCACTTTTCTTCACTTCAGCTTACTTTGGTTGTTGCATCAGGCATCTTGGAGAGAACATTCGAAACAACTATCACAATGAAAGGGTCATCACTTGTTTTTATAGAGCAGCTAAAGCATATAGCAGAGAGGAGTTTTTAGAATATTTCAATCAAATAGCGGATGTTAATCCCAAGGTAGCAGAATTTCTTGCACGTGTCATTTTCGAGAGATGGAGCCGAGCATTTTTTCCAGTAAATAGGTACATTCTTATGAATTTAATGTCTTGTTTGATTTACAAGTTTAGTTTGATGTCATACTAAGTGATTTTTTTCTATAGGTACAATATTATGACATCAAACATAGCTGAATCAGTGAATTCATTGTTTGGCGATGAAAGAGGATTTCCCATCAAGGCTATGTTTGAAAAAATAAGCGAGAAATATAGCATTTTTTTAATGAAAGGCATGTGCAGTTCAAGTGCCCAGAAAAACGAACCCGATTTGTTCTCGAAATCAAAAAGAAAATACCAATGAACATCGGCTTGGGGAATAGGTTATTCTCTCATAAAATAGCAGATTACAAATTTTGTATCACCGATCATGGTGATGCTACCACGGTCGATCTTCAAATAAGATCTTGTACGTGTAGAGTTTTTGACTTGGACAAAATACCTTGTTCACATGCTATGGCAACCCTTCGAGCTCAATACGTCCATAAATATGGACCTGAAGTTTATGAGCACTCCTCTCAATATTATTCGATGGAAAAATATAAAATTGCATATAGTGGGCATATTAATCTGGTGCCTCCTAAAGAACTTGAGTTGTTCCAGTAGAACTTATAGAGAGGTAATAACTCATCCACATATTGACCTGAGCACTATCAAAACGGGAAGAAAGCCATATAAAAGGAGGTATGGAGTTGTAGAATTATTTTCATTAAGAAGAAACAAAAACTCCATATGTAAGTGCGCTGGCCACAAAAGAACTACATGCCCGAATCATAATCCACCATGATCGTTGTAATTGCAGAAACTTGTGTTGTTGTTTGTTTGTTTATTTGTTGTGGACTTTTATATATTTAACTCATTGTTGTGAACCTAATGTTATCATTTATTATATATAAAATGTCTTTTTTTTAAATAACTTGTGCATCAATAAAATGAGGAAAAACATGAACTTAAATAATACAGCAGACCACAGTTATTCTCAATATTTGCACAAACAACTAGAATGTTTTCCTCCAACAGATAAAAATCTGTCAAAATAGATGGATAATTTGTTGAAACCCAACAGATGACCAATCGGTTCCAACTGTTGAAAGAACTTAAAAGCCAAAATTGCTAGTGCTACTGGATTCAACATTGCCTCCAACCGTCGACATGTTAACATTTATTAGATTAGATGAAAATAGAATGAAAATTGAATAGGAATTAAAACGCCAAAGTCTGGCTAAAAGTTAATTTTACATTAAATGAAAAATAAAATACATTAGGTATAGATCCAATATAGAAAAATTAAAATACATACGCTAAAAGAAAAAACACATTCTAATTATTATTATCATCATCATCATTAATGACAGTCGGCCAATCAACTCGCAGTAGCAGGGCTCTCATCAGCCTCTGCATCTCTCTGAACATTGTCGCTCTCACAGCGACCAACTCGCTCTGGAGGTCATTAACCTGCCTTTGAAGTTCTCGCACTGTGTCGCATAGAATAGCAATGTTCGGAAAAGGATCAGTCAAATCTAAACACACTTGAATTGACAAATGTAAAGAAAAATGTTCATAATTTAATACAACATATATGACCAACTGGTAAATTTACGCTAGAAAAAAACTTACCTCAACAAGAAAGGAATATGCTCTTTGAAGAGAAGTGGTTAAGATGTCACACAAAAGGAAAAAATGCAAGAAATAAATAGAGTTGAATGAAGATTGAGGGACCTATAATATAATCTGGACGTGTCAGGCCAAAAGGTAGGACTGTTCAGCTCCATTGTATTAATTACATTCAAACTGGTGGTATTTTGTTTTCTGTGAAAAGTCGCGACTTTTTCTTTTACACTAATTACTTTTTATCTTTTCATAGCGGTTTGAGACTCGATAAAAGCCGTTATTATTGAGTTGTTGCAACAGAGCATCCAGCATTTTTAATAGATTTAGCATCTGTTGCAACAGATGGACGGATTTACTGTGCAACAGACGGTTGTCAAAACAGATTTACCATATGTTGCAATAGATGGTTTGTATATATAACAAATAAGACATCTGATGCAACTTATGTATTATCTGTTGCAACAGATGGACAGTATGTATAAGTTGGAGGAGATGTTTTCATATCTTCTGACAGCTGATTCATTAGTTTCAGTTTTAACAGATGGAGTATTCGATTCATTAGCTGTTTTGAATGTGGGAGATAAAAAGTCTTCACCCCTTTTTAATAGTCCCTCCGTTACGTATTAGTTGGGCCCCATGGTCTTGGCACACCAATTAATAAAAATATAAATTAGGTGATTGTTTTACCAAATTGGCCTTAATAATTATGATTAGAAAGTATAAATGTGAATAATATACTTTATGTAGTCATTTAATAATAGGGGTGATCTTGAAAGAATATAATAAAATTCTCTTGATTTTATAAATAGGAAAACTAAATTGAAACAAACATATTTATAAAGAAGTAATCACATGCGTGTAGATTAATTAAAAAAAAAGTCAGGTCTATCGCAACAGATTTACCATCTGTTGCAACATATAGATTATTTGTTGCGACAGATGGACTATATGTTTGGAGGAGATATTTTGATTTCTTCTAACAGTTGATTCGTCAGTTCCAACAGATGGAGATTTCGATTCATCGGTTGTTTTGAATGTGTTAAGATAAAAAGTCACGACTCTTCACACCTCTATTTTAATAGTCATTGTATTCGTGCAGATGAATAAACAACACTGGCATATCCTGATGGGGTAGAAAGAATAATATGCGTGCAATGGATCCCATTTTCATGCATGTGAGTTATGTATATTATTGATCAGGCTACCGTGAAGACACATAAAGTGCAATGATTTTTTTGTGAATGTGGTTTTTTACCGATGATTAGACACTGATCCTTCAAACAAGATCCTGAATTGTACAGTTTAATTTGATAGGTACGAATTGATAAGACCGAAGGGTTCCAAGACGGTGGTGTCGATACCCCGTTACAATTTTATGACACGCTTCATGCACATGTTTTTGTGTCAAGTTTGGGGAAGGGTTCAAATTTTTGGCGGCAGTATAAATATCCAATAGTGATTGGACCAGTTTTAATGGCACAATGGACTTTTTGAAAGGCCTCCAAAGTCTCGCAATGCAGCAAACAACGATAGAACCAATAGAAATTCCCCTGGTCCAAATCTATATAGATGGATTGGTGGAGGAGACTATTATATAGTATAAGGTATTTGAGAGAAAAGCTGTGCGGGAAAAGGGAGGTTGAGAAGGCCATTTATCATCTTAGTACTTGTTTAAGAGGATACACAGGGTCAATTCCTCTTGACCATTCTTTTTTTTCTTCAACGACTGATGGATTTTCATTTTTGGATACACTTTTACATTCCCATCTCATCCAATTTTTTCATTTTTCATGTCAATTTCATAAGCTATTTTCGCTACACTTTCCTTCTGACCCTGTGTATCCTCTTAAACAAGTACTAAGATAATATATGGCCTTCTCAACCTCCCTCTTCCCACATAGGTTTTCTCCCAAACACCTTTTGATGTATAATAGTCTCCTCCAACAACCCATCCATATAAATTTGGACCAGGGGAATTTCTATTGGTTCTATCATTATTTGC
This sequence comes from Capsicum annuum, assembly GCF_002878395.1. Taxonomy (NCBI): domain Eukaryota; kingdom Viridiplantae; phylum Streptophyta; class Magnoliopsida; order Solanales; family Solanaceae; genus Capsicum; species Capsicum annuum. Next base: position 95,690,026 of record NC_061112.1, on the reverse strand, counting down.
TGCATTGCAAGGCTTTGGAGGCCTTTCAAGAAGTCCATTGTGCCATTAAAACCAGTCTAATCACTATTGGATATTTACACTACCGCCAAAAACTTGAACCCTTCCCCAAACTTGACACAAAAACATGAGCATAAACCATCAGTAAATTATAATGGGATATCGACACCACCGTCTTGGTCCCTCAGCCTTGCCAGTTCGAACCTAACAATCTTAACTATAAAATTCCATATCTTGTTTGAAAAATTAATGCCTAATAGGTAAAGAACAAACATTCACAAAATCATTGTACTGGATGTGTGTTTTCATGATAGGTTGATCAGTAATACATACCTCCCACATATGAAGTAGTTCCATCTGCAAGCAGCTTATTCCTTCGAACCTATCTTTACTCTAGCCTTTAATGCTGGCCGGGCAAAAGTGGATCCAATTTCACTTCCTTTTATCTGCAAATAAGAGAAATATATTTGATGTCAAACAAGAGAAGAACAAAAAGAACATTACAAAAGGGTAACATAAAATTGAGTAAATTAATAGATGACCAATATAATGTAACAGATTACCCATTTGTTCAACCGATGAGGCATCGTTTGCAAAGAATGGATGACATGTTGCAATAGATGGGGCACCTGTTGGAATAAATCAAACCAACCTTGCTACTGGTTTGATTTTTTAAAAAAGTTGCTCCATCTGTTCCAACAGCTGATTCATTAGTTGCAACAGTTGAGGAAACTATTACAACACCACCAACAACAGCATCAACAACAAAGAAACAAACAAAATAATACCGTATGTTCCAACACCATCCACAACACAAACATCACATGTTCCAACACAACCACCACCCCCAATAATAGCACCACCAAAGTACCAAACAAAAGACATAAAAAAACTATACTGATAACAAGGATTTTTAAGTTCTCCCAATAGATGACTCTTTTCGCATATTTTTATAAAAACAATGGTTCGTTCATTCAAGACTTAAAAGTCACCTTTTCTTCAATTTTCTCAATAAATAGCAAACTGGTAATGGGCAAATCATTGATAGCAACAGATGTAAATAAATAATTTAAATAACATACAAAGAAGAAGACGAGATGAAAAAAGCAACTTTGAACCATACCTGAAATGTCAAAAAAGTAAACGAATCAGAACATCCAGTTCAGTCGAGAAAAGATATTGATTGGTTGAGATCCCAAAGGATCCTCATTGAAAGAAGAGAGAAAAGAGAGAAAAATAGGAAACAACAAAGATAATTGAGAATAAGGAATAAAGAAGAGTTATGATTTGAGTATAGTCTAGACTACTTTATGGCTGAAGGAGAGAGAGTTCTAGATATGGGGGGTTTTAAATATTCATTAATTACTTTTGAGGGGAACAAGGAGATAATGACATTGAAAATACCAGATAAGACTACTCACTCAGGAGATTTTTGAGTTATCAAAGTTCTACCGAGTAATATTTTTTACCGCCTTAGTATTTTATCTATTTTATCTCGAACAGAAAATACCTAAATTGCTTTATAAAAAGAGAATCAAAAAAAATATTTAAGTGCAACAGATGACTTAATTTGTTTGATAGCTTACAACAGATTCGTGATCTATCACAACAAATGGCTTAATTTGTTTGATAGTTTACAACAGATGCGTAATATATTGCAACATATTACCTAATCTATTTGATTTGATCCAACAGAAAAGACATATGTTGCAACATGTTGAACATTTGTTTATATATAATTTCAATTGAGTTCATATGTTAGACTAAAACCTTAATTGAATATGAGTTCTCATAGGGTCAAATAAAACTTTAATTGAGTCTGTTGGCAATTTCATGATGAGATGGTACTGTGTTCCTCCGATCAGAGTCGTCGATCGATCACTCTGAGCCAAACCGATTCTTACTAACTCTTATGTTAGACTAATACCTTAATTGATTAATCTAGGACTAGGGTACTAATACCTTGATTAAATAATCTGGGACTAGGGGTGAGTTTTCATAAGGTCAACAACAACTTCAATTGAGTCTTTTGGCAATTGCATGATGAGACGATACTGTGTTCCTTCCAACTAGAGTCATCGATCGATAACTATGAGTCGAACCAATTCTTACTAACTTATATGTTAGACTAATACCTTAATTGATTAATATAGGACTAGGGTACTAATACCCTAATTGAATATAGGGTCAGCTACAACTTCAATTGAGTCTTTTGTCAATTGCATGATGAGACGGTACTGCGTTCCTCCCGACCAGAGTCAGCGATGATCACTTTGAACCAAACCGATTCTTACTACCTCATATGTTAGAATAATACCTTAATTGATTGATCTAGGACTAGGGGTGAGTTCTTATAATGTCAACTACAATAGATGACAATGCCTATTTAATAATTTACAATAGATGGGTAATCTATTGCAACATATGAATCAATCTATTTGTTAATATACAACAAATGGGTAATCTATTTGATAGTTTACAACAGATTCGTGATCGATCGCAACAAATAGCTTAATCTGTATGATAGTTTACAATAGATGTGTAATATGTTGCAACAGATTACATAATCTATTTGATCCAATAGAAAAGACATCTGTTGCAATAGTTTGAACATTTATTTATACATAATTCAATTGAGTATGTTAGACTAATGCCTTAATTGAATATGAGTTCTCATAGGGTCAACTACAACTTTAATTGAGTTTTTTGTCAATTGCATAATGAAATGGTACTACATTCCTCCCGACCAGAGTCGGTGATTGATCACTCTGAGCCAAACCGATTCCTACTACCTCATATGTTAGACTAGTACCTTAATTGATTAATCTAGGACTAGGGTACTAATACCTTGATTGAATAATTTGGGACTAGGGGTGAGTTGTCATAAGGTCAATTACAACTTCAATTGAGTCTTTTGGTAATTACATGATGAGATGGTACTGTGTTCCTCCCGACTAGAGTCGTGTATCGATAACTCTGAGTCGAACCAATTCTTACTATGTCATATGTTAGACTAGTACCTTAATTAATTAATCTAGGACTAGGGTACTAATATCTTAATTGAATATAGGGTTAACTAGAACTTCAATTGAGTCTTTTGTCAATTGCATAACGAGACGGTACTGCGTTCCTCCCAACCAGAGCTGGCGATAGATCACTCTGATCCAAATCAATTCTTACTACCTCATATGTTAGACTAATACCTTAACTGATTGATCTAAGACTAGGGGTGAGTTCTCATAATCTCAACTACAATAGATGACAGCGCCTATTTAATAATTTACAATAGATGGATAATCTATTGCAACATATGACTTAATCTATTTGATAATTTACAATAGATGGGTAATCTGTTGCAATAGATGACTTAATCTGTTTGATAGTTTACAACAAATTCATAATCTGTCGCAACAAATGGCTTAATCTGTATGATAGTTTACAACAGATGTGTAATATGTTGCAACAAATTACATAATCTATTTGATCCAACAGAAAAGACATTTGTTGCAACA
>NC_061112.1:95663655-95683517 GCF_002878395.1 Capsicum annuum | reverse complement strand
GTGGATCTTTATTGTCGCTTGCGTACAGTTTTTGCGCTTCCTGTTCTACGTATTTCCATAAAAAAAGTAGCATATTGTCAATGTTGTTCAGCAGTAGCTTCTTCTATATCCACCTGGATAGCCAGAATTAGTCAATCCTAATCACGGAGATACAACAAAATGGAAAAGGACAACTCATCTCTTCTAGCAAATCAAATAGGTCTTCCTTCCATTTTAAATTGTTCCAAACATATTATATTTCTATTGTAACAATGAATCAACTGTAGGGATAAATTTCTACATGAGAAAAACCCTGTGTGATAATTTCCAATGGATGAACCATCCGTTGCAATATATGAATCATCTATTGCAACAGATAGGTCATTTGTTGGTACAAATAAAAGTTGTACGAAGAGCTATTTGATTTGCTAAAATAGATGAGACATATGTTGTACCAGATAAAGTATCTTGTGCAACAGGTTATTCAACTGTTGCAACAGATGTATATATCTGTTTGATAATTTTCAGCAGATGTGTTATCTATTGAAACAGATATGTGTCTGTTTGTTTTGTCAGTTGGAAGATATAATATATTCACCTTCTTCAGCTCGTGCTGCTCTCCTTTGGACATTGTATGTTGCTCAGTGCAACACACAAACAGAGGAGTTGCAATTTTGCTTTTTTGGATGCCTGATAATGCCTTGGAAATCACTCTCCTTCTCCTCTTAGCCCTAATCTCTAATGGAGAAGATGGACTAAAATCCTCTTTGATAGAATAAGACCCCTCTTAGATGTCAATTCCTTTACAAAAGCATTTAATGCATTAATAGCATTAATCACTACATCATGTTTCGCCCTGCAGTCTTGACATTTGCATGCAGAACATTCGCTAGGAGAGGCAAAATCTGTATAACCAGTATGATCATACTCATAATGGTTTGCTTTAAATACTGTAAGAGGAGCATCATTATCACCAACAGCAGCACCACTACCACCACCAACAGCTCCATCAACAACAACAAGCGCACCCTCTAAAATTATCTTTCTTGTAATGGTTGTTGCTCCAAATAATTCCATTTTTATTCTGTCGATGACCTTAGGGTCCGATAAAGTTTGCAAAGACTGTAAAGTAAGAAAAAATGACATCTTCAACTCTCGATTGGTAGGAACTAGAGACGGATACACATTCTAAGATAAATTATTACATATATTAGAATGGTGATTAGATCATTCAAAAAAAACATTAATTAAAAGAAAAAATTAATTATAATTTTACTTTTGCATTCTTCGAGGGGTTGAAGAGATACAGAAATTTTGCATTTTTATGAGTTTTGGCCGACAACCATCTCAAGATTCTTGAACAGGAAACTCCTTCCTGGTAGTTCACTTGTTGTCTCAAATAAGGAATGGCTTCAAACGCCCAAGCCTATAAAATAACACCAATAAATCAAAACCATTATTGAGCGAAAAAAAAATAAATGATATCATAATAGAAGAAAGAAACATTTACCATGAAAGCCCATGGGAAGCCATATAAGTTGACTATCTTTGGCGCTAACGGAGTCAATAAATATTTGACAGTCATTTTGAAGCTTTCATACCCCCATGAATAGCTGTTAAACGCCTCAAGATCCTCGGAGAGCTTTATTAAACCGAGGCTTATGTTGTTGTTAACGTCTCTCGCCCAAAGAATATTATGTACAAACCAAACCAAGCACAATGACTGTTTGTGCTTCTTTGAAAGTCCTTTACCTTTCAACGCTTCTATCAAATTTTTATTTTTAAAGCTTGGACCAACAATGGACACCAGGTCATCACGATCACACAACTTGTCTTTGCCTTTATTGGGTGTGCGGGGTGCTTTTTTTTGGTTAGAATAGGTATAACTTGAGAAGGAGAATAACATTTTAGTCCAGTAACTATGGCAAACTCCTTCCAACCAAAACAAACAGGCATACCACAATAATTTATGCACACCTCGTCCATCTTATCATTGTTTTCATACATAAACCTATTCTTGATAAGTTCATCTACCATTTTCATTTGGAAACGAGCATTGTTGTCCTCCGACAAATCAAGATATTTTCTTAAGCAGCTGTCCCTGAAATAAGCATCCAATTTTTATTCTCGAAGTATTTTTCTGAAGGCATCGAAAGATTTTCCCATGGCTGACTTAACCACGAAATCACCCGTTAAATCTGTGGCACCATCGCACTGCATTCTCACAGGATAACGATCAATGCTGAAGGCTTTGACCAGCTCTTCGGTGGAAGGGCTATTAGCATCTACATCATCTCTTTTGAAATATTCCTCCTCACCGTGTTCATCATATTCTGCTCCCGATTGAGATACTCCTTGTAAAGCAAGCTCATAGAGTGGTGGATGTAGCCTAGCTGCTTCACTTGTTCCTTTACTTGGACTTGATTCGGTTTCTGTTCTTTTGGGAACCATATTATCTAAAATTAATAGAAACATAAAATAATATATTATTGTTGATTAATGCATCGTTAAAAAAGGATAACAGTAAATCAAATAAGAAAAATAGTAAAATAACAGTTGCAACATATCACCGATCTATTACATCAGGTAGTATATCTGTTGCAGCATATAACCAAACTGTTGCAGCGGATGAGTAATCTATTGCAACAATACAAAATATACCACTCATCTTTTAAGACAGATGAATGGTCTGTTCAACAGATCATACAACTGTTCCAACAGATCACTCATATGTTGCAACATATGATGTCACAACAGTTGTATGATCTGTTGAACAGACCATTCATCTGTCATATGAGTGATCTATTGGAACAGTTAAATAATCCATAGCAACGGTTGAGTAATCTGTTGCGACAATACAAAACATATCACTCATCTATTGAGAAAGATGAATGGTCTATACAACAGGTCACATATCTGTTGCAACACATGAGTGATCTATTGGAACAGTTATCAACGGTCAATATTAGTTAGATTTCTTCCAACATAGGGTCATCTATCGCGGCAGATAAATGATCAGTTGGAAAAATCAAGTCTTGGACTTTTCCTGTAGGAAGAGTTGGTAGGATTTTATCCAATAGGAGGTTCATCTGTTGCATCAGATCATTAATCTGATGGTTCCTCCATTGCACCAGATGGTTAATTAGTTGTATCAGATTTTTTATTCGAAGCTTAATCTGTTGCAACATATGGTAAAGTTGTTGCATCAGATTACTAATCTGTTGCATCAAAATTATAATCTGATGGTTCCTCTGGTGCATCAGATGGTTGATCTGTTGCATTATATGATGAATCTGTTGCATCAGATGGTTAATATACTGCACCAGATGGGTAATCTGTCGGAGGAAATAATGGCACAATTTTGTTAAATAAAAAACAGCAATTTCACCATTTTTACCAAGAACAAGAACAGAACAAATCAAACCAAATTATCCTTTTATTTTTATAAACACAAACAATAAAAATCAAACTTCAAAAAAATGCAACAAACAACAAAATATCATAATTCACTTCGAAAAGAGAAGAGAACAGAAGAAATACCAGAAATTAGGGTTTTATTCAGACCGCATTTCAAATTAGTGCAACAAATATTGAAATTGTTAACCAATACTATAAGAGAAGTTTTCTCAAGCTCCTCGTTATCTTAAAAACTAAAAAGGCCATTAATTTTTACCTGTGAAAGAAGAAAAGGACCGATGAAGAATTTGAAGCTGTTGTGGCTGGAGAGCAAGGCTGTCACGTCGATTGAAGTCGAAAAGGAACTAGAATCCCAACTATTTGTAGTCAGATGTTGAAGTCACCAAGGATTGAAATAAGAAATTTGTAGAACAGTTGGTTGGGAGAGAGTTGAGAGAAACTGTCGAGAGATGGATGAGAGACAGGTTGATTGAATTGAAGAGGGGAACTCGAAGCCCAACTATTTGTCGTCGGGGGTTAAAGGGAGAAATTTTGCAGAACTGTTGGTTGGGAGAGAGTTGAGAGAAGCTGTTGAGAGAGAGGAGAGAGTGGTTGATTTGGATTGAAGAGGGTGTGGGTTGGGTTGATTTGTATTTTTGAAAAGATTAGAAAGTTTTGAAAATATTAATCAAGTCCACAATTAACTTGATCAAGTTTTCTAATAACTTTTGACCCTATCTGTTGGTCAATGTCACCAATCCTTCGTTCAAGACTTAAAAGACACCTATTCTTCAATTTTCTCCAGTAACCTTCTTGACAACATTTTCCGCTAAACTATTGTAATTTCTCATTTACTTTATACTTGCATGCGAGTTGGTCTCGAACGTTGAACAGGTCAAGGAGCACTATAAAAGGATTTTACATTAAAATTTGTCGCGAAATTAAAAAAAACAGTCGTACTCCACATAAATTATTTGTCATCTTAGGAATAAGTTGTTAATTCTACTTCAAATAAAAATAGGAGGTACTAAGTCGCCTCGAGATATCGGGTTCTTACAGTATTTTATAAATATCACGATAATTAGTTGAGCGAATAAGTTGACTTCAAGAAGAATTTATTGTGAGGATGAGTGTATTAAGACTCATAACGCCTACTAGATGGAGGTGCCTCTTTAACAGTATCTTAATTAAGATAAATTCAAGGAGAATCTATTGTGTTAGAAGTGCATTATCACTCGTGACACCTCTAGATGGAGATGACTCTTTAATAATATCTTCTATCAAAATCGACAACAAATATGATCCTTAGATTTTACTAAAATGATCGGACATTGTAAAATTAAAATTAAAGGCGTGTAAATAATTCTCCCAGACAAATTCAGGAAAAACAAACTTATGTGTTTTTTAGTTAATTCCCAAAATTGTTATTAAACTTGTGCAATCATTTCACTAAAGTAGTTTTCATTTCTTTTAGAAAAATATTGTCATTAAATTATGTACATTTTTTTCAAAACAAGGTAAAACTAAAAAATAGTTAAGAACATGTTTGGAAAACCACATCAACAACAACAACAAACTCAGTGTATTCCCACATAGTAGGGTTTGGGGAGGGTAAAATGTACGCAGTCCATACCTCTACCTCTAAAGAAGTAGAAAGGTTGTTTCCGATAAACCCCAAGCTCGAGACACGAAATAATAAACAAATTCATAGTAAAGCATGGAACAAGATGGCATAACATAAATACGACACCCACAAGTAATAGTAAACAGAGAAAAGTAAACAGATTCGTAATAAAGCATGAAACAAGGTATCACAACAAGAACAATACCCCCACCAAGTAATGCCCTACACTAGCGACCCAAACTGACCCTAGCCTTCTGCCCTAATTCGCGTCCTCCAGATCTTCCTATCTAGGGTCATGTCCTCAGTGAGCTGTAACTGCTCCATGTCCCGCCTAATCACCTCTCCCCAGTACTTCTTCGGCCTACCCCTACCCCACCTAAAATCATCCAAAGCTAGCCTCTCACACCTACGAACCGGGGCATCCATTCCCCTCCTCATCACATGTCTGAACCATCTCAATCGGACTTCCCGCATCTTATTCTCCACTGGAGTCACACCAACCTTCTCCCTGATAGTCTCATTCCGAACTCTATCCACCCTAGTCAGCCCACACATCCAACGCAACATCCACATTTCCGCCACCTTCATTTTTTGAATGTGAGAGTTCTTAACTGGCCAACACTCCGCTCCATACAACATGGCCGGACGGAATGCCACCCTGTAGAATTTGCCTTTAAGCTTGGGCGGTATCTTCTTATCACACAACACCCCCGAAGAGAGCTTCCACTTCATCCATCCCGCCCCAATACGGTGCGAGACATCCTCGTCAATCTCACCGTTACCCTGAATCACGGATCTGAGATACTTGAAACTATCCCTCTTACATACCACCTGTGATTCCAACTTCACTACCACCTCATTCTCCAGCCTCACGTCATTAAACTTGCATTCCAAATATTCTGTCTTGCTCCTACTCAACCTGAACCCTTTAGACTCAAGAGTTTGTCTCCACACCTTTAATTTATCATTCACACACCCTCGCGTCTCATCAATCAAAACTACATCATCTGCAAAAAGCATACACTAAGGCACCTCTCCTTGAATACGTCGCGTCAACACATCCATCACCAATGCAAACAAAAAGGGACTACGAGTAGATCCCCGATGCAATCCTGTCAAGACAGTGAAATACTCTGAGTCTCCTCCCGCCATCCTTACCTGGGTTTTAGCTCCATCATACATGTCCTTAATTGCTCTGATATATGCCACCGGGACTCCACCACCTCCAAGTATCTCCAAAGCACCTCCCTGGGGACTTTGTCGTATGCCTTCTCCAAGTCGATAAATACCATGTGCAGGTCCTTCTTCCTTTCCCTATACTATTCCACTATCCTCTGCACCAGGTGAACTGCCTCCGTCGTCGAGCGGCCGGGCATAAATTCAAACTGGTTCTCCAAAATAGATACTATTCATCTCAGTCTCACCTCGACCACTCTCACCCAAATCTTTATAGAGTGACTCAATAACTTAATACCCCTATAGTTATTGCAACTCTGAATGTCACCCTTGTTCTTATAAAGAGGGATCATAGTACTCCACCTCCAAGCCTCAGGCATTTTCGCCGTCTTAAAAATTCCGTTAAACAATCCAGTCAACCACCTTAAACTAGTCTCGCCAGAAAACTTCTAAAAATCCACAGGTATCTCATCAGGCCCCGTCGCCCTACCCCTTCGCATCCTACGAATAGCCTCTCTAACCTCCTCTACCTTAAAATGTCTACAATAACTAAAATCCCGACACTCCTCTGAGTGCTCCAGCTCCCCTAACACAATAGCTCTATCCCCTTCGTTATTCAAGAGCCTATGAAAATACGATGCCATCTATTCTTAATATGGTCGTCCTCCACTAACACTGTACCATCCTCCCGCTTAATGCACTCCACCTGATCGAGATCACGACCCTTTCTCTCCCTAGCCTTAGCGAGTCTAAAAAACCTTTTTTCCCATCCTTTCTCCTGTAACCCCGCATACATGCTCTCAAAAACTGCCGTCTTAGCCGCCGTAACTGCTAACTTAGCCTTCTTCCTAGCTAACTTGTACTCTTTCCTATTTATCCATTTCTCTTCTTCGTCCTTACGCTCAACCAACTTAGCATACGCCTCTTTCTTGATCTCCACTTTCTTCTTAACCTCTTCATTCCACCACCAATCCCCCCGATGATGTCCGTCCCGGCCCCTAGAAACACCCAACACCTCACTAGCATTATCCCTGATGCACCTAGCCACCCTATCCCACATACTATCCACGTCCCCCCTACACTCTCATACTTCTATTCCCGCCAACTTCTCCTCTATCTCCCACGTATTCACTGGCGTCAAGCCGCCCCACTTAATTCTAGGTCTACACTCCTCACCCCTTCTCTTCCTATCCTTCTTTATACCTAAATCCATAACCAAGAGCCTATGCTGGATCGAAAGATTCTCACTCGGGATGACCTTACAGTCCTTACACAACACCTTATCCTCTTTTCTAAGCAACAAAAAGTCAATTTGGGTCTTGGCTATCGCGCTTCGAGAGGTGATCAGGTGATCGTCCTTCTTCGAAAAGCCCCAAGTTCACCACCACCATCCCAAAGGACCTCGCAAAATCCAATAGAGTAGCCCCCTATTCATTTCTTTCCCCAAAACCAAAATCACCATGCACATCACCAAAGCCTCCCGGTAACGCCCCGATGTGTGCATTGAAATCTCCTGCTACAATAATCTTCTCCGAGATAGGCACGCCTCTCACCACCTCATCCAAAGCCTCCCAAAACCGCATCTTCTCCTCCCCACCCAAGCCCACCTGCGGCGCATAAACACTACACACATTCAGGGTAAACCCCCCAATGACCAACTTAATAGTCATCAACCTATCGCTGATCCTCTTAACCTCCACTACCTGACCTCTAAGCTATTCATCTACTAAGATGCCAACTCCATTCCTACGCCTCTCGCTCCCAGAGTACCAAAGCTTGTAACCATCCACATCCCTAGCCTTAGACCCTACCCACTTGGTCTCTTGAACACACGCAATATTAATCCTCCTCTTGAAATTAGGTGTAATTACATAGTCCAATTCTCAATTAAGGGTCGAGGGTTGGAATTAATTACGTGATGTAATTATAATGTTACATTTTAATTTCTTTTTTTATGTTTTTATTTAATTTCTTTTGTTTTAAATTTATTTTTTATTTCTATTATTTTAATTTCTTTTTATTTTTACTTATTGAAATTTTTATTTTTTTTATTTTTCATTGTTGATCTTTCATCTCTTTTCTTCTCACTTTTTAACTTTTACTTCTTATGATTCAACTAGTTAAGTGTACGTGTTTTGCATGTATGTCTCGCATCAATAACAAAATTCTATAAGAAGAATGAAATTATTAAAAGTAACCATTGAAGTTAAAAATGTTATATTTATTTTAATAATTTAAACAAATATTGTATTTGTGATATCTTATTTGACTTTTTTTACAAATAAGTTGTTAATTTAAGTTCTTTTCCGTCGCATTGACTGTTTCATAATATAAACAAAATTGTTGTCGATGTTGATAATTTCTTTAAAGTGCAACATAAATCTATCCATTTGAGACACTTCAATATATAATTATCCATGTGAAACAGTGGAACACATAGAAAAAGAGAAATTTGACTATTATTTTAAGTAATTATCTTTTAACAAATTTTGAGTACTCTTTTGGGGAGATTTGATTTTATAATCCTTTACAATAATTAATAGACAATTTATGTGACGAAAAAAAGTCAAATTACCCGTAGATAGGGGTGTGCATAATCGGTTTAGTTAGAATTTATGTAATATTATTGATTTAGTTTATCGACTTTTGATTTTTAGATACACTAAATCATTAACCAACTAATAAGATATATTTTTATCAATTTTGATTTATTTATTTTTGATCCTTAGCGATTCAATTTTCAATATATTCAATCTAACCCATAAGAAAATACTCATAAAATGTCAGTTATGGTCTGCGAAGCAGTGAAGGCACTAATAATATCAGGAGAAAATATGTCACTAAAATAGAACTGATAACCCGATAATTTTTTTATAAAATTATTAAAAAATTATTGACCCAAAAATTCAATAAAGCAACAACATTTATATTAGTTCAATTTATCGATCGATTCTATTTTTGCACACCCCTACTCATAAAAGAATGATATCTACCCGTGATGCAATATAGTGGTGAAATCAAATGAATCAAGAACTCCCGTTTTAAAACGAAAGAAATAATTAGTACAAAAAATACATAATTGCATGTAAAGAATGATATCTTATATGTGATGCAAGGTAGTTGTGTGTGAAACTCAAACAAAATCTAGAACTTCAGTCTTCAAACGAAAGAATAATTGGCACAAAAAAAATTATTTAATTAGCGTAAATTATCACAAATTGATATAGGTGCAAAATTAAACAACTAATAAGATTAATATATTAATTAAAAAAGGGTCACTAACCTAAACAATTAAAAGAAGAGGAAGACATAGGACCTGAAAAAACACAACATAAAATTTAATAATTGAATAAAAAAAATATCGCAGATCAAAAAAAATTTATTATTTTTGTCCACACATAATTTGGCTACAAAGTAAGATGGACAACATCAAAATTGAAAGTAATAGACACCAAGTACATATATAAAAGATTACGATATTCTTTAAGAAACTATAAAATCTCCATCATTATTTATTTAATTTAAAAATTCCATCTAAAATAAGTTCAAACGTGAATTTAACCTTTTGCTTCTTGTCATTAAATAATATTTGGTTGATCAAGATCAACAATACCCGGGAATAATGACATCATCATCATAGAATGAAAAAATAAGTTCAGAGTTTAACTAATAGTAATGTAGTCGATTTAAGCAATTCACATACATTCTTTCCATTGTTAGAAATATACTTGTCATCTATCCCTAGTTTCTCTTCCAATTCCCATGTAAACATGAATATATGTTTAATATATATAAAAATCTTTTTTAATTGATTTGAAATTTCAAACTATTAGGTACAGCAAATTAAACTTAATTTTTGCACAAAATTTCTTAAAGTCTGACTGAACATTCATCTATCAATTGAAAGTGAGTTTTATACCTTAATCAAAAGACCATTAATTCTTCAAATTGTATGAAGAATCAATAGGAACAACAATCTTCTTCCATGAACAAATGTGTTGAAAAGATGCAAAGCCCTTGATGGTTGTGCACATGGTACCATATGAGCTGCTCTTATTACTGTTGCAAACGTAAGTTTTTCTCTATCAACTTGACATCCTCTACTTTCACTTTGTGAAACCATGCTCTATATACTTCATAGGTACGTGGTCTTCAATTTTAAATCCCTAGCTAATAAGGTGGAATTAATGGAAATAATAGGGTTTAATCCTATCAGGTTTAATTAATAGTGATTTGTTATGACACGAACAATCTCATACAAAATCAGCTTTTTTAAAAATTCTAATTATGGTAATTATCATGCTACCAAATAAAAAAAATCAGTTTTCGAAACTCCTAATTTAGAAAAATGTCTTACCATATATTGAAACTCATGATCCCATATAATTTAGGATTCAATATTATAAAGATAATTAAATAATAAATTGAGGGAAAGGGTAAAAAGATAATTTTGTCTATTGGAGAGACTTTTAATGAAGGGCAAAAAATTCAAATCACTTTTCTAAAGGTGTTCACATTTTTAATATATTATCGATATAGATATAGATTATAGATATAATTACTCGTATTTTTTTTTATTTTTCTCATTTAATGCATAATTGCAGCATTATTCTAGTGGTTCAATGAAAGTAAAATTTTGTTATTGAATGTGATTATAAACTTATGTTTTCCTTTTTTGAATTATATTAATTTGATGAAATTTTATATAAGAGTATTATCTTTTTAAAAAAATTGTATTTATGTAATGTTTATGCTCTAATTTATTTATTTTAGTAGTATAGGCTTCTGATTTTATATGGCATGTCATGTTAAATTGTGTAATCACATATAACTTTAAATTTTTTGTGACTTTTCAAACATGCTCTTAACTATTTCTTTGTTTCACCTTATTTTGAAAAAATGTACGTAATTTAATGATAATATTTTTCTAATAAAAACAAAAGTTACTTTAATGAAATATTTATACAATTTAGAAAATAATTTTGTATGCTTATCATTAGATCATAATTAGCTAATATGTATTTCCTCCTTCCCATTTTATCCATCCCAAATTGGGATGACATGGCTATTAAGGAAACAATGATTGGTAATGTAACTTTACCATTTTATCCCTCTTAATTATGTCTTGTTATTAGTTCCAATATTGATAGATGACTAATACCAAAGCATCATTTATATTTTTAATGGTGTATTTTTAATGGTACTCCTCTTTGCAACATTTTTCAAGAATTCTCAATTTATAGAAGTTCAAAATTTTTTTCTTCAATAAAGAAATTATATAAATATGATTGATTTTTACTTTTTCCATTAATTATCTATCAATAATATAATATTTCAAATTCTAAATAAACTAAACTAACACAGATAAAAGTGATTTTTTTTAACCCTTTTTAGTTTTTGATAGACTTTTACTTTCCTTTTATTTAATATAAAATAGAGTTCATTTAAAAAAAAAAAAAAAAGATATACGTAGTCCTAAAAAAGAGGAAGGGGGAGGGGGGGATTCAATTTTAGTTGGGTTTGAAGTCCTAAAATTAATTATATATATATATATATATATATATATATATATAGAGAGAGAGAGAGAGAGAGAGAGAGAGAGAGCAGTAAAATTTATGTCGTTTCTGCTTGCTGCTGCTAGGCTCTTGATATCTACTAAATTGATATACTGAATCATGGACTCAACACACCAGCTGATATAGGCGATGAGAACCAATGACCATAGTTACGGATGGGAAAAAGAATATATTTTTACAAACAATGCATAACTTATTATTTTGTAAACAAACAATATATTCTTATAAACAATGCAATATATATTATTTTTAGTACCACAAAACAAACAACCACTAAAAAATAATACCAGCATAACTTATCTCAGCACAACTAATCCCAGCATAACTTATCCCATCATAACTAGTCCCGGTATAGCTTGTTTTCAAACCAAACGACCCTTAAGGGTATAATGGGGAAAAAAATTATCTTGTCTTGATAAGTAAAATAGGACAAGTAAAATGGGACATCAAATTAAAAAATTTGGGACGAATAAAATAAGACGGAGGAAGTATTATTTTAAGATTTTATCCTTTCTATTTTTACTTGTTCAATTCTTATTTTGCACGCACTTGAAAAAACATTAGTTCAATATCTATTTAACAAGTTATTTTTTTAAACATAAAAATTAACTTTGACTATTAATACTCCAGTAAATTCGAAATTGGTAGTTAATAATTCATACTAAATTTACAAGACTAATCTTTTCTTAATTTAAAAAAATGAGCAAATAATTTTCTTTTAAAAAGAGTGAACTGTGAAAAACAAATTTAATGCATTTTAATTTGTTGAGTTTCACGTTTGAATTATCAAATCTATGAATTTTTCACCTGAATTATTATCAATTATTTAGCAAAACACACTCAAATTATCAATTATCCACTTTTTGTATTTGAAAGTTCAGATATAAAATTTAAATAATTAATAATTTAGATGTATTTTGTTAAATAGTTAGTGACATACATGATAATTCAAATAAAAAATTAAGTAGGCATGATAATTTTTTTAAAATTTTCAAAAAAACTATTTCTTAATGAAAATAGCCATATTTTTGAATTTCACTCTTATTTTTCTCACAAAATTTCAAAAATAACTTTAATTTATATCTATGACCAAATATAACATCAACTCCAATATCAACTCTAACTCAAAAAATTATTATTTTCATCTACAAACAAGGCATAAAAAATGGAATTGCTTTTGAGTGTTTGACCATTAACTCTTCAAAATACATATGCAAAGAAAAATAAAAGTAAAAAGGAAAGGAGGAAGTATTTGAGTTTTGCTGGTTTTGCACGCATTGTGGTGTTCAACATTTGGCACAACTTGCATTATCAACCACAAGATAACAGAAAAGTCCATTAATTAAAGGGAAAGCCGAAAAGTTTGGCGACTTTTTAAAATGGATGGGCCCCAAATGATGAATTTGGGGATGAGAAAAAAAGGCGTTGCTGACTCAGATAAAAAAGAGCCCTTCACTTTATTGAGAATCAAAAAAGCAGAAATAAGAAAATCTCAAAGCCACATAAAACTTGTGGCTCATATTTTCTCTCATTGACGTGTCATGCCAGCTGTATATAACACTTTTATGCACGCAGTCTCCGATGACCAGTTACTCTTAACTTTTTAAATGCATCAAAAAGATTTATAATGACAAAAAAATGTGTATTTTCTAAAGTATTTTAATTTTTGAGTTTATTGTATGAATTACTGTTAAGAGTATGTATTATTAAAATATATTATAGCTATCAATTGTTTGTTATTAATCTGAAATATCATTATTGTTCCAATACAAAAGGAAAATAATTAAATATTATTAATAAAACATTTAATACTTCCTCTTTATAAAAAAAAAATTAACTACTTTCCTTTTTAATCCGTTTAAAAAAAATGATCACTTTTTTTTTGGCAATACATTAATTTCAACTTTCCACATGTCATGTTTTGGATCACAAGATTAAAGGACATTTTGGTACATTTGTCACAACTTTAATTTAAGGCCACAAGATTCAAAAGTCTTCTTTATTTTCTTAAACTTTGTGTCAAATCAAAGTAGATTATTCTTTTTTAAACGAAGAGAATATTAATTTAAGTATTAATTTTTTTTTTTTAAAAAAAAAGATACCTTTGATATATTTTGGATTCTTTACTCTTCATCTAATCACAGTAAATTTAACAACAACGACAACAAATATTAATAATATTTGATTGTCTTCAAATCAGCAAATAATTTGATCACATTTCAAATTCCATAATTGATAGAACCGACTATGCTAAACTATATAATCTATATTACCTTATGAATATACAAAATTTTGATCTAGCCTATTTTAGAATAATCTGTACTTGTTTCTGAATCATGTAATGAATTGTACTATTAAATTCGATCACAATCAATCACCCAGTGGTTATCCAAATATAGTATTTTATCCAAAATATATCTCACACATTTGGCGTCAAAAATACCAAGAAAGTCGTCCCACTGGTTTAAAAAAATAGGCCCGTTTGGCCATGAAACAATATTTTTCTAGAATTTGAAATTGAAGTTGAAGTTGAAGTTGAAGTTTTGTTTGATCATAAATATAAATTGGAGTAGAAGTGAAAGTAAAAAAAAAATAAAAATAAAAGAAAAAAATATCATTAATTTTAATTTTTTTTTCACTACCATAAAATAATTTTTTTTAAAATATTAAAAAAAAATTCATGACCGCCTACTTAAAACAGGCATACACACACATGTCACGTGTGTTTGTGGGTGTGTTGGGGGTCGTATGTGTTCTGTGTCAGATCTGTAAGGGAGTAACATGAAGCCCAATCCGCAAATTCGCCGGATTTTGGTGGTTGGATTTTTTTCTCTTCCCTTGTCTCTCTTTTTCTTAGGAACTTGAAAAAGGACGCGCCCATACAGTTTCAGTATAATATGTCAGAACTCAAAGACCCTGCTATTAAACTCTTTGGCAGAACCATTCAGTTGCCGGATGTTCCAGATTCTTCTGAAACTATGCTAGAAGATTCTTTGCCCGAGGAAGCCAATGGAGAAGAAGAAGATGTAGAAGATCAAAAGGTACTCTGTTTTGAGTATAATCTCTGTTCATTTCTTGTTAGTAATTTGTTGGGACTGTTGTTGACTTCCTATTGAACTCTGCTTCATCTCATTCTCGAGCAGTTCGGTAGGGTTTCAATCAGTCATAAAGTTTAAATTAGGTCTTCCTAATCTTCTTTAATGCTATTAATTTTGTGATGGACTTAACCTGCGTAATACAATTTTTTAGGATCAGTGCTAATTTACATGTTATTGAAGGTTGCTTGTTAGAGTATTTTTCTAGTTACTATATTTTCCCCTTTTTGATCAGGTAATTTTTTTTTTTTTTGTTTCTAATTCCACTTGTTACCGGGAATATAATTATTATTTTAAATGACCTAATATTGTGAAAATATTTTTCTGTCTATTTTCGTAGAAATTATACTATTTAAGTATTGTTTGGACACTGTTAGAGTTCAACTTTACTCCATCAATCAAACAATCTCGGTTCAACATCTCTATATCCAAGATTTGTTTACTTTCCTGTAATTTTAATTCTAAAACTTGCTAAATGAGGAAAGTTTAATTTTGACTTTCTTTTTGTTGATAACGTGATGTCCGTGCTTGCACATACCTTGACTAATTCCACAGGATACATGTCACGAAACTCCGTCCACCAAGGCTAGTACAAATGGGAAGAGATAACCTAGTGTTTTTGTCTCTGTTGAAATTTGAACCTATACCTCATGGTGCTCATCCTACTTTTCACTGACCACTATGTCAGTGACCTAGTGTTCTTGTCTCCACTGGAATTTGAACCTAAGATCTCATGATGCTCAATCCACTTCATTGACCATTAGGCCAGTGACCTAAGTAATTATGTCTCCACTGGAATTTGAACTGAGACCTCCTGGTGCTCAACCCACTCCATTGACCACTAGGCTACACTGCAAAGTTTAATTTTTGACTTGCTAAATGAGAAACTTCTTATATGTGTAATGATGTGAACACTTTACTTCCAAACTCAGCGGAGTGTAGATACTTAGTTTGTTAAGTTAATGTATCCTTATTTCCTATCTGGTTAATCCTTCATGATATGTAACCTACTAGTGTGTCTTGTTTTTACCATTGGCGTCTCTACAACTTTCACATCATGCTTCTTAACGATGGAGAGGCTTGGTTGTTAGTGAAATCATGTTGAACCTTTTCTTTTGAAATCTCCCCAAGTTTCGAATAATTTGAGTAGTTTAAAAGAAGAGTTTATCGACTCAATTTACTCCTCTATGAAAATGCATCACGCACACAGGATAACATTGGAGGAAACCTGGATGATGAAGAGGATGAGATGGAAATTTTGACTGGAAAGGAATTGCAGGATCAGAATTCACATCCAACTAAAACTGATAGTATAAAGGTGCAACCTGTTGGTAGCGACTGTTCAACAAGACCTTCAAAAAGTGAAGAAGAGCAAGGAGAAGCAAGTAATTCGCAAGATAAAATCCTCAAAAAGCCAGACAAGATACTTCCATGTCCCCGGTGTAACAGCATGGAAACCAAATTTTGTTATTTCAACAATTACAATGTGAACCAGCCTAGACACTTCTGCAAGAATTGCCAGAGATATTGGACAGCTGGTGGGACCATGAGGAATGTGCCTGTAGGTGCTGGTCGTCGGAAAAACAAGAACTCAATTCCACATTACCGTCAAATATCTGTCTCTGAAACACTTCCGAGTGCTCAAGCAGATTATCCAAATGGAATCCAACAACCTGTTCTTGCGTTTGGCTCCCCTACACCACTCTGTGAATCAATGGCTTCAGTTTTGAACATTGCCGACAAAACAATGCATAATTGCTCACAAAATGGGTTTCATAAACCACAAGATCCCGGGGTTCCAGTTAGTTATGGAGCTGGAGATAATGGAGATGATCATTCCAGAAGATCATCAGTCACTACTGCAAATTCAGAGGATGAAGTTAGCAAAATTGTACCGGACCAGCTAAAGAACTGCCATAACTTTCCACCTTACGTGGCTTGCTATCCTGGTGCTCCTTGGCCATATCCATGCAATTCTGTCCCATGGAGCTCTGCAGTCCCTCCTCCTGGTTATTGCCCTCCTGGCTTTCCTATGCCGTTTTACCCAGCAGCTTCATATTGGGGTTATACTGTAGCAGGTTCTTGGAATGTTCCTTGGATATCCCCAACAACTGGTTCCCTAATTCAAACACCTCCAACTTCTGGTCCTAATTCTCCAACTCTAGGGAAACACTCAAGGGATGAAAACATACTAAAACAGCTGAGCAACAAGGAAGAGTCTTCAAAAGAGAGTAATCCTGAGAAGTGCCTCTGGGTTCCAAAAACTCTGCGAATAGACGATCCAAGAGAGGCTGCCAAGAGTTCTATATGGGCGACATTGGGAATAAAACATGATAGTGTTGAGTCAGTTGGTGGAAGTCCTTTCAATGCTTTTCAGCCGAAGAATGATGACAATATTAGTGTTTCAGAAAACTCTACTGTATTACAAGCAAACCCAGCAGCATTGTCTCGGTCAGTAAATTTCAATGAGAGCTTATAAGCAGTTGTGAAATCATTGAGAATGTTAAATACGAGACAGTGATTGCAAGGCCAGCAGAAATTCTTCAGCTCAGCAACTCTCAACTACCGTTACCTGTCAGTATTTTGGTTAGAGCGAGTTCTTCACACAGTACTGTTGGGGAAATTGTAGGATAGACTCCTTCAATCTCTGTCAGATCGGAGTAGATCAATAATATCTAGAAGCTAATTTCTCCTTTTTGTGTGAAAAAGAAAGGTGGCTTTTGGTTGATAGTGTTTTCTTTTTTCATTTCCATTTTCCTAGTTGATGTATATACTTGTATTTTGAGAAAGTGAGGTAAACTAGGCTGTTTATGTACCAAATTCACATGAATAAGCTGAAGGTAAAATTTGAAAGTTCCTTATTTGCCTAATCATTTGTTGTGAATGTTACTATTAATGCATTATGAGTCTATGACAAATGGACTCTCACTACATATTTCATAATGCTTTTAACGAGTTATTTTAGCTCATCGCTAAGAGATGTATCTTAGTTTATTTGAAGAACCGTACCTTCCAATTCTTCCTCTAGGTGTCAGCCTTTCATGTCTGTAAATTGAAGGGTAATGCATTATTTACACTCTCTGTGGTGCGTATCAATACTATGTTTTCAGGGGAAGGCAGAACGGAGTTAATTCTACCCATACCAGTAATGTGTTAAGTTTCAGATGGCTGTGCTGAAAGGGAACAAATAAAGTCATTGCAAGAGACACTTGGTACATCTTTATCTTTATCAAGATTGATTCTTTAATGAAGAAGAGAGAGACTCCCATTTTAGTGCCAGCTTGCCAAGGGAAAAGGTAATGGATAATTTACAAGTTTCATGGTCCTTTTCCTATTGATTACTTTACTTTTCAAACCATCTCTATCAATGTAAATAAATAAAACCTAGAGCTAGGGACGGATCGAATCCCTTAGCTACGGTTTCCGCAAAAACCAGTAGCTTTGGCTCAAATTTTGTATTTGTGTTTAAAAAATTCATTTGATATGTATAATTATATATCCAGAACCTAGTGAAAAAAAAAAAATTGGGGTCCAAAACCCATAAACCAAAAATCTTGGTTCCACCTCTGCCTAGAGCAATCAAGACCATGTTAACAGTAGGTTAGCTATGTAATGACTGATTTTATCGGTTATTATTGGGTCCTATGGATCAAATTATCCATGGCCTTCATTACTTTTAGTTTTATAGCCATGTATTCTTGGCTTACTTCTTGTGGGTATCTTGGGGGCTTTGGTCAAACGAAGCTTGGTCTGTGGTCTAATCTAAGCGTCATGTGAGCTTTTACCTTGTCATCTGGTTCTTGTACATGGTGCAGTCGGAAGAGCTGAGATAAATGGTTTGACAAGTGGAATTATTGTTATTTATTTCATCCTTGTAATGGGAGAGATGGAGTTTGGAAGTGTTTTCTATTGAAATATCTGCTCTCCTTTTTCCTTCTTTTCTGGCATTGCTCTGTTTGTAACAGCCAAAATGATTGGCTTCTCTTTACAAAATGTCTGTACTAGATTCTTTGCACAAATTGGTATTGTTGTAGCTAGAGGAACATTCTGATATGACGCTTTATCTCCACATTCATCGATGTTGTGTAGCAAACCCGTATGCTTACAAGTCTAAATGGTTGGTGTTGTGTGATTTGACAGGGATTGGCAGCTTCAGATGTTCTTTTAATCAGTATTACAGTCAACTAGGATCTGACTTAGTAGTACGGCAGTCATTGGGGAAGTCAAATTTAGGATAAAATAACTTTTGTGGTGGTGTGGATTTCTAGTTCTTGAATCCCACTGTTTTGTTGGCTACTGTTGCATGTTTCGGTTTTCTCTTCCGTAGAGAGGAGTGGTGAACGGTCTTGAGCTCGAAGCTGAAGAAAAGGGCTGTGCCAAAGCAGCCCAGGTCCTCATTCTTGATCAAGAAGTGTAATATGTGAAACCTTTTTCTTAATTTAGTTGCACAGCAGAGAGCATTTAAAATTTTCCTGTGTTTCATAAATTGAACTCTAGATTAAGTAGTAAATGGCGGTGGCGAAAGCAGCAGCAGCTTCTCTATCTTATAGCCTAGTTCAAGTTGTTCTCTTCGTTGATGTTAATGTTAATTCGGCTGATGTCCTCATCCTAAAACAACACAGATCCACAAGCAAAGTTTCGAATTGTGTGTGTGTGGGTGGGTGGGGGGGAGGGGGCTTAGCAGCGTAGGTCCATTAATGGTGTAGAGTGATAAGGTATAGGAGGGAAGGGCCTTTGATTTAATTTGAACTTTTCATTTAACGTTGGAAGTTGAAATTACTGCCAATAAGTTGCAACTCCAATCTTAAGGAGGACAATGGGGCAGGGCGGGTTAAACCTCCCCCTGCTAAAGTTTTGCCCTGCCTTGCCTGCGTGCTTTATTTGCCTCGTTTGACCCCTAGTTACATAAGGTGGATGATCAACTCTGGTGTACTCCCTGTCCAGCTTGGAGATCTTGTGAAACTTGAGTTGTAAATAAATTTTTGTAGACTATTCCTAAGTTAACCAGCTAAAATA
>NC_061112.1:95660120-95663555 GCF_002878395.1 Capsicum annuum | reverse complement strand
AGTTTTAAAAATTTAGTACTTTAGTTTGGGAGAATCTTTATCTTTCAAATGGTAGGGCAATGATAGATAGTAGCAACAAATGATAAACTTTGATGCATTGTTTCCGGATTGACAAATATAACTTGGAGAACTATTAGATAAATCCATCACAATATTAAAGTCTTTATGTGATCAAATTTTTCTACAAATATTTGTGGAGTTAAATCTATCACTATATTAAAGTCTTTATGTGATCAAATTTTACTACAAATATTTGTGGTCAAGCTCCACATGATGATAAAACTTTTTTTCTTGCCCTGCCCTGCCCTGCCGTGTTGAAGCATCGTCCTGTCGTGTCCTATTTAGCCTTTGTCTCAATTGTCATCCCTATCCAATCTCCCGTGCTTCAGGCCAAAGCATGCTTGATCCGTAGGACTAATTTTCTAGTGCTATTTGCCACGTCGTGAGCTGGTAAACTTCTACATGCTCTCATATTTGTGGTTCGATATTGAATTAGTTGCATGTGAATCAACTACTAGCCATATTCTGTTTAGAAAAAAATACATAAAGTAACATACTTAAGTATTAAATTACAAAAAATAGTAACATTTTTACAAAAAATAGCAACATTTTTATCAAATTACATTTTGTAGCATATGTATTTGTATGTATTTATATTTTTGTAGCAACAGTTTGTAAAAATATAAAATACATATGATCATAAGAACAGTAAAAATCATATGTATTTATATTTTTACAAACTGTTGCTACAAAAATATAAAATACAACATGTTATATTATGTAATTATGAAACTATTGCTATGAAACTCATAATTAAGGGGATAAGTATGTTATTTCTGAATTTTGCCCTTCCGTTTATAGAAATGAAGAATGATCTTATTATGCACTTGACATGAAAGGTTTAGGGTTGGTCATAGCCGCAACAATCTTTGAACTTGTTAGTTCTTATTCTTCTTCTTTGAAATTGTCAATTAGACAAGGACAAATTTTAATCATAATTTTGAGAGTTTATACATTCAGAGAGAAACTTTGTCGGCTTTTGAACTTGAATTTAAAATCTTAATTTGGATTGAGGTTAATTTGAAGTTAAAATTTTATTTTGATGGGTAATTTGAATTATAAAATTATATTCTCTCACAAACGTGAAAATTTTGTAATATGTGAAAACTATTAAGACTTTCTCAACTTTTGTAAAATATTATTTTTTACAAACATGAAAATTATGCAATTTCTGAAAACTATTAAAATTTTCTCTAACTGTTATACAATTTATAATTTATATTTATAATCTATGTCTATATCTATAATCGATCTATAATCTTCTATAATATAAAAATATACTATAACATAATATAATAATAATAATAATAATATAAAAATAATAATAATCTAATAATCTAATATATTAAAAGTGTGAAGGACCTTAGAAATATTTTTTGAACTTTTTGCCCTTCATTAAAAATCTTTGTTTTAGATAAAATCGTCTTTTCACTAATTTTTTCTTAATATTTAAGAATTAAAAATTAAGTAAATTTAATTATAGTAAAATGTTTCTTTATTAGAAGTTGAATTAATGACAATTAATGTTGTTTGAACTTTTTGTCCATTCATTAAAAGTCTTTGTTTTAGATAAAATCGTCTTTTCATTAATTTTTTCCTAATATTTAAGAATAGAAAATTAATTAAATTTAATTATAGTAAAACTTTTCTTTATTAGAAGTTGAATTAATGACAACTAATATTTGTAGAGAACACAATTGTAATTGTACACATTTACGAGAACAAATTGTATTAGAATAGAAATCTACGTTGGCTAGAGAAATTTTGATACCTTTAGATTTAGGATTCTATTTCATAACCGTAGGTAACTAATAATTTTTTTTAGTTAAATTCAAAGTTTTGGTGAAATAATATTTAATATGACAATTTTCTCATATTGAATTGCTTTTTCCAAGAAAAGTTTAGTCTCAAAAGGAAACAAAAATCAGTCTTTATATTTTCTCACTTGGAACCAAAACAAAAATTAATTTTTATTTTTCAATTTCGTAAAATAATTATTTTAATTTCAACTTGTACCGTGAAAATATCTAACAACGAATTAATCTAAATTTTTTATTGATATATTTAGCTTTAGAGTTCTATTTTAATTTTAACTTGTGCCATGAAAATATTTAAGAACAAATTAATCTAAATTTTTCATTGATATATTTAGCTTTAGAGTTCTATTTTAATTTCAACTTGTACCATGAAAATATCTAACAGCAAATTAATCTAAATTTTTCATTCATTTATCTTAATTAAAAAACACTTAATTTTCAATAATGTCATTACATCAATTGCATTTATACAAATTCTTATTTCTATGCAATCGTTAAATATAATTGACACACACATATATCTATATCTATATCTATATCTATATCTATATCTATATCTATATCTATATCTATATCTATATCTATAATTTATATCTATAACTATAATCTATAATCTATAATCTATAATCTATAATCTATAATATATTAAAAGTGTGAAGGACCTTAGAAATATTGTTTGAACTTGTTGCCCTTCATTTAAAGTTTTTGCTTTAGACAAAATCATCTTTACACTATTTTTATTAATATTTAATAGTTAAAAATTAATTAAATTTGTTTATGATAAAATTTTCTTATTAGAAGTCATCAGAATTAATTACAATTAACATTTTTTCATTAGTTTAAGAATTATAAATCAACTAAATTTGATTTTAAGAAGATTTAAAAAATATAGATTTAAATATATTTTTTCTCTTTCTTTTCCTTTTTTTCTTATTGATTTAAATGTCTAAATATAATGATTTCTTATTTTCTTATCATATAAATTTTTTAAAAAAGAACTCCAGGATAATTTATAACCTTTTATTTTTTAAAAAAAAATAAGGCACCTACGGTAGTTTTTTTTATGCCAAAATACAATTCTTTAGATTTGTATTTTTCAAAAATAAAACAAGTAGGACATAAATTTGGTAAAAACGAAATAGGACACAAATTTGGAGTAGTAGTTGTCAGCTGAATTAATTGAGAATTAATGTTCAGTTTGAATCCAAATAAAAAAAAATACTATAATAATTAAAAAAAAATAATCTATCCTTTCCCAACTTGATTTTACATAGCCTTTTTCATGTAAAATATGGTTAGAAAAATATCAGAAAATTGATAAATTGTTATAAAATAATAAAGAATAAGAAGAAGAGTAGAGAGAATAGAGAAAGTGATTCTTATTTCTTCTCTTGAGGGATGAGAGATCATAAGATTGTAAATACAATGAACAAAACCCCTCTATTTATAGAGAAAATTTACTCCTAATCTGAGTAAAAGATAGATGCTTCAAATCCTAATAGATATCAAAGTACATCTTGATAGACATTCACTATAATGTAAATACATTTATAACACT
>NC_061112.1:95547356-95660020 GCF_002878395.1 Capsicum annuum | reverse complement strand
AATTGTTATAAAATAATAAAGAACAAGAAGAAGAGTAGAGAGAATAGAGAAAGTGATTCTTATTTCTTCTCTTGAGGGATGAGAAATCATAAGATTGTAAATACAATGAACAAAACCCCTCTATTTATAGAGAAAATTTACTCCTAGTCTGAGTAAAAGATAGATGCTTCAAATCCTAATAGATATCAAAGTACATCTTGATAGACATTCACTATAATGTAAATACATTTATAACACTCCCCCTTGAATGTTTAATTGGTAGATAATGTGTCTCGTTAAAACCTTACTAGAAAAAATCCAGTAGGAAAAAAATCTAGTGAAGGAAAAAAAGTATACATCTCTAATAATACGCATTTCAGCTGTCTCATTAAAAATCTTACAAGAAAAACCCAGTGGGACAAAACCTCGTAAGGAAAAAAGAGTACAGCGCGTATTAACTCCCTCTAATGAGAACATCCTTGACCTTTGCGTCTCGATCTTGTACAATATCTTCTTGAAAATTGCAATTGGAGAAGATTTGGTGAATAAATCAGTCACATTGTCATTTGAACGAATCTGTTGCACGTTAATATCATCATTCTTTTGTAGCTCATGTATGTAGAAAAGCTTTGGCAAAACGTACTTCGTTCTATCTTCATTTATGAATCCTCCCTTAAGATGTGCTATGTATGTTGAATTATCTCTGTTATAAAATTGTGGGTAGATTGTCATATTTCACACCACATTTTTCTTGAATGAGATGTATCATGGACCTCAACTATACACATTCTTGGCTTGTTGCATGAATAACTATTATCTCAGCATGATTCGATGAAGTGGCTACAATAGACTGCTTTGTATATCTCCAAGATATGACAGTACCACCATATATGAACACATAGCCTATTTGAGACCGAGCTTTATACGGGTCAGATAAGTACCTAACATCAGCATGACCAATAAGATCGGGACTGCAATCTTTAAAATAAAACAAGCTCATGTATTTTATCCCATTTTGATGTCTCATAGTAGGAGCAGAAATATACCTTGCTAACAAATTGACTGAAAAAGTTATAGGCCTTGTAGTATTTGCAAGGTACATGAGTGCATCAATTGCGCTAAGATATGGTACTTCATAACCAATCCAATTCAATATATTTCGAATTTTAGCAAATAATCTATTGCTTTGAAAACTCTCCAAGAGTTTCAATGATTTTCAAGCAATAAGTTTATACAATATAAGGATTATAAATAAGTTTCTCAGAAACTTTTATATGCTTCAAGCATTTTGAATCCTTAAAAGTTTTTCACATAAGTTTTGTCAAGTGACAATATTCAACATTTCATGAGTGACATCTTCAAATATCTGGACTGCAAATCAAATAAGTTTAATACTTACCAAGATGCATGCTTTCATGTCACTTGAAAAATGTTTCTACGTCAGCATGCTTAAATTAACGTAGAATTAATATTCTCGTAATCTTTCACAATATTGTGTCAAATATATTGATGATATATCATTTAGTATCGGTTCACAATGGGACATAATATTTTGAGATCTCATCACTTCATTATTTTCACGTACATGAACCTCTCACAAGGTTTCATGAAGTGTTATGCTGTAGGCTCTTCAAGAGCTCATTGCCTTCTTATTATGATTATTTGCTCCTTATTTTTTAAGGAATATTTCATTTGGAATCGATTATTTTATCATACTTCACGCATGCATAGACTTTGTCCTTTAGGAACACAAAATAAGACCACTTGCGCTTAATATGAAATGCTTTCAGCATTTGACTTGAATTATCTTTTGGATGAGGATCTGGTGATAATTCCTAACATATTTCATAGCGCTTATAATCTCCCCTTATGTTAGGAAAACTAACATACATCCTATACTTCTTTGAGGAATCCATCTTTGTGCATTATGGTATATTCATTAATTGTATACCGCACATCAAAATTGTTAGATGGAATAATTTGTTCCCGATCTTGAACCAATTGAAAGGAAAGAAATAATCATAATTTATTGGTCTAATGCATACAAATTCTATTGTAATATATCATATTTTAGACCAATACATGAAGTTTTGTTCTCATTAACAATAGTTTAGATATTTATCGAAGGCATTCAATGCTAAACCATCATATCGAGATGAATTATCTTGATTACACAATCTGAAAGTCATGCTTAACTCAATTTTATTGAGCAAGCAATTTTATGAATGTCAAACTGCAGGTTGAAAATAAATGTACGTGTGAATAGAATATCACATGATAGATGAACGGCCCCTTATTCACCTTTTATAATTTTCAGATTTGAATAGATCCAATCCCAATATTAGTTGGTCCAACCAACTTATCATGAGAACAAACGACATAAACAATTTTTGAAGAATCTTCTAGCTCTTTAATATATGTCTAATACTCAACATGCACATCTTCGAGATATCACAATCGTTCACATCAATTTATGAACTTTTATTCTAGTAAACTTCAAGTTTACCATAACATGTACTTTTTTCTTTAGTAAATTTCAGATTTACTATTACATGAATAAATTTCAGATTTACTACTTTAGAAGTAGATTTCAAAATAACTTTTCTCAGTTATTATGTCTGATTCGGAGGTGAGTTGTGATACCATCACAATCAAGTACACGTTTGCATTAATAAGGTTCTCATTCCCCAAGAATAAAATATAATTGTGCCTTAAGCCTATCAAATTATGATAGCTTATAACCTTTTTTATGATATTGCTACTTAAGGAGCAAATCGAGGCATAAAGATGATAGAGAGAATTTCTCTATATTGCTATCACATTCTCTTCAAGAATGGAACAAATTGTCATCTTTCAGACTTATCATATATTGCTACCACATTCACTTCTTGGAATGGAGCATATTCAATGGACAAGTTTCATGACTTTTCATCAAAAACACATTATTTTGCCTTAGTCATCATAATATCATCAATATGGTGCATTGGGATTCAAACTCAACGTCTTACCCATATAAAGGCGTCTTAGGCATAAATCAATGGGGCCTAAACCCAACATATTATCATCCCTTTTGTTAATATTGTTCTTGAAGAATAAATTTAAAATTTAAATGGTTCCAAATCAATTTTTTCTCCTCAAATCCAACAATAATTATATTAGTAGTAGCAAAAGAAAGATAACATAGAATTACTAACCTTGAAATCCTTCAGATTTATAATCTCGCCTTATTTGGCAGAGTCTCGTGCTGATAACGTGTTATAAAATAATAAAGAATAAGAAGAAGAGTAGAGAGAATAGAGAGTGATTGTTATTTCTTCTCTTGAGGGATGAGAAATCATAAGATTGTAAATACAATGAACAAAACTCCTCTATTTACAGAAAAAATTTACTCCTAGTATGAGTAAAAGACAGATACTTCAAATCCTAATAGATATCAAAGTAGATCTTGATAGATCTTGATAGACATTCACTATAATGTAAATACATTTATAACACAAATAATAATTTCTATCCCGTGTAAAATAGGCTATAACATACCTTTTACCAATTTTTATAAAAATCATGCTAATTTCATTTTTTTATCATCTTCACCATACTTTTCTTTCATCTACAATTTTTCTCAATTTTATCTCTTATTCAGGTTCTCTTCGTCAACTCGCTTTAGTTTATTTGTCATAAAATATCCTGCTTTTTTTAATTATAGATTTTTACTTGCTTATTAATGATTTAAAACAATATTAATCGTTATGTCAACAATTTTGTTTAGATTCTTAATGGATCTAATTTGTGTTATTAGTTGGATTTATGTTTTTAATTGATCTAATTTGTGTTATTTGTTGGATTTATGTTCTTAATTGATTTAGTTGGTGGTCTTTGTTCGATCAAACGACTCACATATTCAGGTACAATTATAGACTCAACTCATTAATTTTTTTTTCCTTCTAAATCATGCGTTGTTTCTTTTATAATTCATTTTTTAGGCTAATATTGCAATGGAACCAAGGAAAAGAGGTACTGCATGCACACGCAAAAATGATATTCATCAACCACTTGAAACTTCTGATGGTAAAATACATATGCGCTTACACTAAAATATATGTTTATGTTTATATTATTATATTTAAGTGTCAAGGATCTTTGAAAAGTGATTTGAAATTTTTGTACTTTATTACAAATCTCCACAATAGATAAAATTATTTAATTTTAAATAATCAAACACTTTTTAAAGTGCTTGATTTATATAATGGAAGGATCCTTTCAAAGTAATTATTTAAGCTTAGCTTTCAACTTTTTACTTAATTCGATCATTTTGTAGAGCAATTAATGATGCATGTGTTTGTTTTATATAGTCATATCCATCTTTTTCTATATTTATATTAAAATTTGTATCATGTGTTGCATTCTGGATCTGTTGATTCTCTGGAGGTAGATGAACAAGATGTTAAATTTAAGTTTCAAGGATTTCATAATATCACAAGTGTGGTAGCAAGACAATTTACCGATGTACTAACCAAGAAGTGAGGTATAAGAATCGGGACTTAAATCTTGAGTTTTTTTTTTGCCACATAAAAGTGGAGTCGAAAAGTCTTTCAATCATGTGAAATTACATGCTAAATTGATCCTAAAATATTAGGAACTTAGAAGTTGCTTCATCATAACATCGAAAAGCAGTTGTCACAATTAATGATTTCGCTTGATGTGAGTTGGTTCATCAGAGGTAAGAGCAACAACAACTCTTATTTGAATTTTATTTTAATTAAATTTTTATGTTTGGAGATCACTTTTGTTGATAATTATAAATCTAGAGATCGCCCTATTTGAGATTTTTTTTATTGTTGTTATTTTTGAATTGTGAAAGTGCTTTTATTATCTTCTCTAGAACAACATAGTGTCTTTGACAGAAGAATGGATGGGCAAGAGAAGTGTCTTATTACAATTAAGAATGTAACTAAACATTTTACAAATGTTTGATTTTAAAAATGAGGAAAGATTTTAAATATATAAAAAAATAATCGTATCACAAATATGGTTCAAATTGATGTGTCTCTCTTAGCTTATGGCAGCAAGGAAAAGAGGTAATGCATGGCAAACATAAAAGCGATATCCATCAACCACTTGTAACTTTTAGTGGTAAAATATATATGTGCTTACACAAAAATATATATTTATGTTTACATTATTATATTAAAGTGTGAAGGATCTTTGAAAAGTAATTTGAATTTTTTACACTTGATTAAAAATCTTGTAATAGATAAAATTATTTAATTTTAAATAATCAAACGTTACACGTGCGAGGCACGTGCGATTAAATTAGTAATATATTAAAAGTGTGAAGGATCGTTTGAACTGTTTATCCTTCATTAAAAGTCTCTGGTTTAGACAAAATCATTTTTTCACTAGTTTTTCTAATATTTAAAAGTTAAAAATCAATTCAATATATCTATATCTATAATCTACAATATATTAAAAGTGTGAAGGCGTCCTTAATTAAAAGACTCTTCTTTAAACAAAACTGTTTTTCACTGTTTTGTTTAATTTATTATTTAATTATTTTTATTATATTAACTAGACTCCTAAAATATATGAGATTCTTAAAATATATGGAAGGAGAATTAATTAATATTTTTCTTTGTACTGATTAATTAAAAATTACTTCTAAAATAGAATAGAAAAATACTCCTAAAATAGAACTGTATTAAAGAAATACTTCTATTAAAAGTGTGAAGCCCATAAAAAAGTGAATTGAATTTTTTATCCTTTATTAAAAGACTCTTCTTTAAATAAAACTATTTTTTCACTGTTTTCTTCAATTTATTATTTAATTATTTCTATTATATTAATTATACTCCTAAAATATATGGGATTCCTAAACTATATGGAAGGAGAATCAATTAATATTTTTCTTTGTACTGATTAATTAGAAAAATACTACTAAAATAGAATAGAAAAATACTCCTAAAATAGAACTCTATTAAGGAAATACTTCTATAAATATTGTGATGCACGTTAAACTAAAGAAGAAACTGATTATTTATTAAAAAAATATAATTGATGCTCATCTAACTTGATTCGGTTGCATGTCTAGATTGATGGATGCTTAATTTTTCAATCCTCAACTTCTTCACTATTTTTGTCAACGTAATAGAATTCAACGTGTGCGTATATATATATATATATATATATCTTCTTTGTTTTCATTTAAGTCATTCTTTAGTATCGAAATTTTTGCTCAGACAAGAATTATTTTCATCAAAACTGAAACTTTGTGATCACTATTATATTATTTTGTTGTAGTTTACAGGTCGTAGATGAATTTACAGGTGGTAGATGAATGTCGGTCGACTTTGAGGATTTTTTTAGGTAAACGTTAGGTTTAATTGTATTATTTTTATATCTCTGTTTTGAGAATTTTTTTGGTGTAAAGGTAAAGTTTAGTTGTATTATTTTAATACCTCTATTGTCATATTATTTTGTTATAGTTCACCGGTGGTAGATGAGTGTCAGATGGCTTTGAGGAATTTTTTGTGAAAATATTAGATTTAATAATATTGTTTTGATGTCTCTATCATCATATTATTTTATTGCAATTTAGAGGTGGTAGATGAATGTCATTTGGCTTTGAGAATATTTTTTGGTAAAAGTTAGGTTTAATTAAATAAATTCTCCAAAAGATGTTGAATTTAATTATTGTATTTATTTTTATTATTTAAACAAATATCATATTTAGTGTAAAATTTGAACTCAATAAAGTGAGGTACACGCTCGAGGCGCGTACACCTAAACTAGTTATATTAAAAGTAGGGGTGTACAAACCAAACAGTCAAGTCAAACCGAACCGACGAACCAAACCAAACCGAGAAAAAAAACCGACTTATGGTTTGGTTTGGTTGGTTTGGTTGGTTTGGCGTTAGAAAATAAAAATCGACCATTCTTGGTTTGGTTTGATGTTAACAAAAAAAAAGTCAAATTGAACCCAAATCAAACCGACATAATATATATATGTGTATATATATATATATTGTCAACTTTTTATACATAAAATATTAATTACAATCTACTTTTTAAATATTTTTACAATTAGTTTTATTAATTTTCAATATTTAGAAACTAGATGTATATATATATTCAGATTTCGGTCTCTAAGTTGTAATATTTGTCCATTAATTGTTAATTAAATGATCCAAATTCAATATAAACTTAAAACCTAAACTTTTCATCTTACTTTTTAGTTTCAAGAGAGTTTTCGACTCCTCGCTTTTTCATAATTGTGGTTTTTCATTAGCACATGAGTGAAAACATATTTGATCTAGTCTTCAATCTCAATATAATTGTAAAAACTAAAAATTATTTTTAAAAAAAACGAACAAAACTGAAAAAATAAAAAAAAACCCGAAAGAGCCGACTAAAACCTAAACTGACAAAACCAAATTTATGTTCGTTTGATTTGGTTTATAGTTTTAATAAACCGACATGATTGGTTTGTTTGTTTTTTTAAATAAAAAATCAAACCAACCCGACCTATATACACCCCTAATTAAAAGTGTGAAGGGTCTTAAAATGTTATTTGAATTTTTTACCATTTATAAAAAGTTTTTGCTTTAGACAAAATTATCTTTTCACTATTTTTCTAATATTTAATATTTAAAATTAATTAAATATATTTATGGTAAAACCTTTTCTTATTAAAAGTTATTAGAATTAATGAACTAAATATTTTTTTCATTGATTTAAGAGTTCTAAATCAAATAAACTTGATTTTAAGAAAATTTAAAAAATCTACAAATATATACCATAATTAATTATTAGAGGAAAAATTACCAAATTAAATTAACGAAGGAAACTGACCTATATTAAGTAGTCCTTACAGGTTTAGGAGCCTATATTTATCATGAAATTATTATGGCCAGTTATATCTTTAAGTTTTACTATGTTAGTTTAAAAAGAGAAGAAAATTAATGAAAAGAGAATGGGGAAATAGAGCAAATAAAGTTGCTTATGTTAGGTTTTTGCCCTGATTTTCTTACTATATTTAAGTTTTACTTTTTCTTAGAAGGAAAATAAAAGTTATCATAATTACTTTCATTTTTTCTGAAAGAAAAAATATAATTCTTTTCCATATTTGGCTAACCTCTTTCTTGTAGGAAAGGTTTTGGATATCTATAAATAGAAGACCGTCTTCTCATACCATAATACAATAGCATCCACAATATAGTATTTTAAGAGTTTCGTTTAGGGGGAGATTTTCTCTCTCATTAGTTTTATGCTTTTTAATATTAAGATTTATATGTAAGTCAATTGGTCAAATCATATAATAATATTATATTTTTAGTATTGTTTTCTTTGTCGTCTCATAGTTTGCAACTAATAGCTTCTGCATGATGCCCTCTCGATTTTGAACCCAATAGCTTCAACAACTTTTTCAATGACCTAGACACATACAATTTTCTGTGAGGATGCATAGCGATGGAAAAGCACTCTGCTAATGATTAGGGGCTGGACGATAAAGAGTAATCATGATATATTGAGAACAAGATATAAACCATAGTTTGGCGAGATATGAACTGCTCCAATCATGCATCATTAGTGTGTTTTTGATGCTTTGTTCTAAATAATATAGGTGGTGGATGAATGTTCAGTTGAACGGCTTTGAGAATTTTTTTTTGTAAATTTTGGTTTAATTATATTATTTTCATATTTCGATTATTATATTATTTTGTTGTAGTTTCTATTTTGTTACTATATGATGTTTTTGTTATTATTTGTTGTTTCGTGTGCTCCTGTTACCTCTTTTTGATTGGTTTTGGATTATTTTTACTTGAGCTAAAGAGTTATCAAAACCAACAAGAGATAGGATAAGGCCTGCGTCTATCCAATCTGAACCTCACTTTATATGATTACAGTGGATTATTAATATTATTGGGTTTTAATTTTTTTTTAATTACTATCTATTGTTTTTGTTATTGTTATTTTTTCTACTTTCATTTGCCTCTCTCCAAAATCAAAATAGAGGAAACAACTATGAGTAGAATGGGTGAGTCTCCGAATCTCAAAAGTATGTGGACAAGCAACTCTAAATAAAGTTGAATGCAAATGAAGTATCAACTTTTTAAAAGTTTGAAATGCCTAATAAGAATGTAATCAATGATTTTGTAAAAATTTGACTTTAAAAATAAGAAACGATTTTAAATATAAAAAGAAAAGAAAAAAATAATCGTACCACGAATATGGTTCAAATTGATGCGTCTCTTTAGCCTCTAGCAGCAAAGAAAGATGTATTGTGTGGCAAATGCAAAAGTGATGATCCATCAAGATGTATTGTGCAGCAAATACAAAAGTGATGATCCATCAACAACATGAATTTTCTAGTAGTAAAATATATATGTGCTTACACTAAAATATATGTTTACTTTTACATTATTCTATTAAAGTTTTACATTATTCTATTAAAGTGTGAAGGATATCTTTGAAAAGTTATTTGAACTTTTTGTACTTTATTAAAAATTTATACAATAGACAGAATAATTTAATTTTGAATAATTAAATATTACACATGCGAGACATGTGCGGTTAAACTAGTTTATTGAAAAACCTATGCTTATTAGAAGTCATTAGAATTAATGACAACTAATCTTTTTTTCATTAGTTTAAGAATCATGAATCAATTAAATCTTATTTTAATAAGATTTTGAACGAGAAATCTATATCTATAATTAGGGTTGTTCATGGATCGGTTTGGGTCGGTTATTAATCAAAATCATAACCAAACCGACTTAGTCGGTTTTTAAATTTCTAAAATCAAACCAAACCCAACAAAAAAATAACCGTCGGTTTAGTTCTTGTCGGTTTAGTTCGGTTTTTTCGGTTTATAAATTTAACTAATGATAAAAGTTGAAAATTAAAAATAAATCAAATCTAACATATGAGATGTTAACCGAGTATTGTATCTCAACCGTGAAACTAAGATGTCAACTGAGCGTTATACTTCGGCAAAGCTATGAACAACACCATATGAACACTTCTAAAAAATATTTTAAAACTACATATAACAAAATGATATCATAAACCCCCCAAAAGGTGAACACATAAACTTCTTACTCAACAAGGTTAAAAAAAAGTTAAAATTAATGATTATCTATAGTCAAATGAATCTCAGCTATAAATTTCAATATACAACAAGATATTATTTTCACAATTAGTATCATTTGTCATTCAAAGTGCAAA
Source organism: Capsicum annuum (assembly GCF_002878395.1). Classification (NCBI taxonomy): domain Eukaryota; kingdom Viridiplantae; phylum Streptophyta; class Magnoliopsida; order Solanales; family Solanaceae; genus Capsicum; species Capsicum annuum. The sequence continues at coordinate 95,649,820 of NC_061112.1, read as the reverse complement.
ATTCACTTAGAATCTCATAAGGTACTATTAACTAGATGAAGAAATGACTTAATGTGTTACGACTAAAGTTAAATCATGATTAAAATATAAAGTGTAACAAATATTTATATTGTATTTATGAATAATACATAAATAATTATAATATATATATATATATATATATATATATATATCGGTTCGGTTTGGTTATTTTATCCGTTATTTTAGAGTAAAACCAAACTAACCAAATTAGTATCGATTTTTTAAAATTCAAAACCAAATCAAATCAAATCTAACCAAATATTGGTCTTTTTAATCGGTTTAATTTGGATCGCGGTTCGATTTGGTTAAAAAATCAAACCATGAACACCCTTATTTATAATACATTAAAAGTGTTATGGGCCTTAGAAATATCGTTTGAACTTTTTGCCATTCATTAAAAGTCTTTGTTTTCGACAAATCGTCTGTTTCACTATTTTTTTTTAATATTTAAAAGTTAAAAATTAATTAAATATATTTATGGTAAAACCTTTCCTTATTAGAAGTGAACTAACGACAACTAATACTTTTTTCATTAGTTTAAGAATTCTAAATCAATTAATTTGATTTTAAGAAGATTTAAAATTGTCTTTTCCTATATTCCTTAAATAAAATTCTAATTATATATAAACACTAATATATATTACAAAATTAATAATACCCAAAAATACAAAATGCGTGCACTCAACAAGGCAAAGACATACCTTTATTTTAATTTTTACTTCCTGTACTTTTTTTTAGTTCCAAATTCAATGATTTTTTCCTATATTTTTCAAGTAAAATATAAATAAACACCAACAAATTAGTTAAAGTCCTTATTTTATCTAAGTAACAAATCATAATATTTAACACTCCTTAATCAATTAGAATTTTACCTTATATAAACAAAAAAAATTCTACAATTCTATTTAAATAATATTTTGATCATACTTTACTACAAAAATACAACCTTTCTTCTACTTCTACTATTCTTTATATTTTTATTTAAGTGTTATTGATTTTAATTTTAATTCAATATCCTTCTGTCTTTCTTAATTCATTTTAGTTAATGAATTTAAAGATTATATATGAAATATGTATAATCAACAATTGACATGTATTGTCCCCTTTTAACAAATTCTTGTATTTTTCTTTCAATTGTAAATTTTTGATAGAAAAATTGAACGAAATAAGCGTGTTGTTGCCGAATGAAGTAGCTAAAAAAATTAAAGGTTTATCTTGCCGAAAAAAAATAAGGTTTATATTACATGTGTGGTGATTCTCTTTTGATTGTTGCAAGTTTTACTCCTTTCAAGGGTATTTGATAGTTTTTACGCAAATTTTAAAGGCAACACTATATAACACTATTATCATATTTATTGCTCTTTTTCTTTCTGAAAGGTTATTCGATTATAACTCTTTATGTGTCCGTATTGTGTATGAAGGGATTTAAGTTTCTTTCTATTTTTAGTGACCAATTTTTATTTCTAATGCTAGATAAATGGAGTTCTAAGTTAGAAAAATCATACTATAAGAGTATATTAAGAGTTTGGACTTACTAAATGATGTAGTTCGTGTGAATATCAGTATTCTTCTTTTTGAGACTGAAAGAAGATGAGTGGGATTACTAAAAAGAAGAGGAGATGAACAAAAGATAAAATTGTGTAACTGTTACCAATTTCACTATGTTATTAATTTATTATCTAACCTATAGAATTATGTTATGTAATATGTACCAGAAATAAAATATTTCTTTTATCTGTGAATTATTTGTCTTTTTAGTTGCGTGAAATTCTATAGATCAATTTATACGTAATAAGAATGTAATTAATAATTTTATAAAGATTTGACTTTTAAAAGAAGGAAAGATTATAAATATAGAAATAAGAAAGAAAATTAACCTTACAAGTATGGTTCAAACTGATGTGTTTTTCTTATCCTCTGACAGCAGGGAAAAGAGTTACTGCATGAAATACTCAAAAGTGATGATGTAAAATATATAGGTGTTTACACTAAAAAATATGTTTATGTCTACATTATTATATTAAAGCATGACGAATATGTAAAAAGTGATTAACTTTTTACACTTCATTAAAATTTTTGGAATAAATAAAATTATTTAATTTTAAATAATCAAATATTATACGTGCGAGACACGTGCGGCTAAACTAGTAAAATATAAAAGCATTAGAATAAGAAAATTTAAGAAGTACCAAATTTTAGAAGCTTTTAGTACCTAATAAGAATGCAATCACTGCTTTTGTAAAGATTTAACTTTAAAAATAAGGAAAAATTTTAAACATACAAAAAAAGAAGAAAAATAATTGTAGTTTAAAAATAAGGACAACTTTTAAATATAGAAAAAAATAACCGTACCAAGAATATAGTTCAAATTGATGCATACTCTAACAGTACGAGAAAGAGATATTGCATCACAAACGCAAAAATGATGATTTATCAACCACTTAAAACTTTTGGTGGTAAACATATATGTGCTTACACTAAATATATATTTATATTTGTATTATTATATTAAAGTATAATTTTTTTTAAAAAATAATTTAAACTTTTATATTTTATTAAAAATCTTCGTAATAGATTTAATTTTAAATGATCGAAAATTGCTATTAAACTTGTTTTACTAAATATATTTCGCATAACAAGTTGGGGGTCGTAGGCCCATGGCCTTTTAACGGGCCAGAACGTTCGAGTCCATTAAAACATAAAACCTCTCTCTAGGGTTTTTCTTGCTGCCTATAAATACTGCTGAAAACCAGATCTGCAACCATACCTGTCTACCTTACTCTGCGGCAACAGTGATTTCTTTTTATTTTATCGTCTTATGTTCTTTCTTACTAATCTTGTCAGTGTTTGTTTTTATTTTCTTAAATCATGAGATGCCTAATATTGCAATTCCTTGATCTGAAATCATTGATGAATGGTCATGGGATCTATCATTAGGCTATATGCAAACAACGCATATATATCTATTCCTATATATATGTGTCTTCCTTTAGCTCCGAATCATCTCTTTGATTATAGGGTTTCTCGGTGACAAGGCAGATACAGTTTCTCTTTTTCCCGTTTAAATAAATTTGGTTTACTGGGATATGATGTGTAAGGATGATGAGAGAAATCATTCGGATTCCCACTGATGTTAATACGTGATTACTACAACCAGCTACTTCTGACTTCACATCATAATTGAATCCCCTTTTATTTGATTTTTCTTACTTATTTTTTGTTTGCGAATTGGAAATTGAGATTTTTTTTATGGAAAAGGAGCCGGTGATGTAAGTAAATATTTGCTACTCTTGATGGGAATTTATCAAATTCTCATCTGATGAATCTTTATCCACCAAGATCTCTGAGGCTTTATTCTTAAGTTTTCTTTTCTATTTTCTGTAGTAGTGTTCAGGTTTTCTCCAGATTGTGGCCGCATTTTTTGCGGAAAGTCCTTTAATGTTTCTAATGAACTTTAATATTATAAACTATAAGTGGCGTTTGATAGACTGTATTAGAACAAAATAATATATGTATTAGATGTGGTATTAATTAATTTTTTGCTTGATAGAAGTTTGACACCTATGTATAATTAATACATGTAGTAATTGCATACCCTTGGTGTGTTTAATTAATATCTTGAATATCTTGTAAACTATGAAATTAGTTATACATAGGTTCTAGTATATAGGATAAGTATGCTATAGATAAATATATGTATCTCTAATGACAGTAATTGTAAAATATGCTAGACATATATTCATCCGCAAAGATAGTGCAATTTTAAAATTTTACTGAATGATAAATGAGATTTTTGATTTTAATAGAAATTTTACCTTACACGTTATTTTAAAAAATATAGTGGCACAACAACTTATCAATACAACTGTTATCTTTTTTCAATTGATAAGAAACTTTATAACTCTTGTCTTTTTGTCGATTGATTTATCAATATGACAATTTCGTCTCAAAAAATTTAAGTTAGTATCAAAAGAAATTTTATTTTTTATTTTTAAAAATAAATGATAAAATTCTCCAAAACACATAAAGTTATAAAATGTGATGGGTATTGTGATAAACAAATAAGGAAATAGCACTGGCTTTGATCTTTGATCAAAGTGTGTAGATTATCTCGCTTTAACACTATTTTGATGGCTACAAAGGTATCTTGCAGAGAGAATAGAGAGTAATTTTTATTTACAATGAGAATAATTGAATAGAGAGAGTAATTTTTATTTATAGGGAAAATTTGTTTTTAGTTTCACACTAAAAAATAAATACATTAAATTTTGCTTGACATTAGACATTTAATATAATTGATATATATCATAACACTCCCTTTTAGCTTGAATGTCTGTATATAGGCTGTCTCATTAAAAACCTTATAAGAAAAATTCAGTGGGACTAAATCTCGTAAGGAAAAATAATCTTCTCTAATAAGAACATTGTAGAACTTTTGCATTTCGATCTTGTGCACATCTTTTTGAAGGTTATAGTTGGAAAAGACTTGATGAATAAATTAGTTACATTGTCACTTGAACGAATTTGTTGTATGTTAAAATCATTATTTTTTTGGAGCTCATGTGTATAGAAGAGCTTTGATGAAATGTGCTTCGTTCTATCTCCTTCTATGAATCCTCCCTTAAGTTGTTTTATGCATGCTGCATTATCTTTATATAAAATCGTAGGTACTTTGTCATATTTTAATCCACGTTTTTCTTGAATGAAATGTATTATGGACCTCAACTGCACACACTCTCGACTTGCTTCATGAATAGCTATAATCTCAGCGTGATTTGATGAAGTGACCACAATAAACTGTTTTGTTGATCTCCAAGATATGACAGTACCCCATATATGAACACATAGCTTGTTTGAGATCAAACTTTATGCGGGTCAGATAAGTACCCAACATCAACATAACCAACAAGATTGCAATTGTAATCTTTAGAATAAAATAAGTCTATATCGGTAGTCCCTTTTAGATACCGCAATATGTATTTGATCCAATTCCAATGTCTCCTACTAGGAGTAGAACTATACTTTATTGACAAATTAATTGAAAAAGCTATATCAAGCTTTGTAATATTTGCAATATACATTAGTGAACCAATTGCACTAAGATATGATATTTTAGGATCAAAGAGTTCCTTATTATTTTCTTGAGGTCGGATTCACATCAACTGATCGAACAACCATCCGAGTACTTAATGGATGTGCTCCATCCATATAGAATCGTTTCAACACATCTATGTAGGCAGATTGACGGACAAAGATACTGTTTGTCAAATGCTCAATTTGTAAATCAAGGCATAACTGTCTTTTCGAGATCTTTCATCTCAAATTTTTTCTTTAGGTAATCAATTGCCTTTTGAAGCTCTATTGGAGTTTCAATAAGGTTTATGTCATCGACATAGACAACAAGTATAACAAACTCCGACATTGTTTTCTTTATGAAAACACATAGGCAAATTTTATCATTCGTATAACCTTCCTTAGATAAATATTCACTAAGACGGTTATACCACATACGCCCAAATTGCTTCAAACCACACAATGATCTTTGCAATCTAATGAAATACATTTTCCAGAGCTTTGAACTATATGCTTTCAGCATTTTAAATTCTTCGAAATTTTTCATGTATATCTCATTACCAAGTGATCCATATAGATAGGCTGTTACCACGTCCATCAAATTCATTTCAAGTCTCTCATGGATAGTGAAACTAATAAGATAACACAATGTTATTGCGTCCATAACTGGTGAATATGTCTCGTTAGTCGACACCAGGCCGTTGTGAAAAACCTTGTGCAACAAGACGTGCCTTATACCTTTGTATTTCATTTTTCTCATTTTTTTTCGCACAAAAACCCATTTATAGCCAACGGGCTTAACACCATTAGGTGTTTGAGTTATAAGTCCAAAAACTTCACATTTGGCAAGTGAATTTAATTCAGATTGAATTGTTTCTTGCCATTTTGGCCAGTCATTTCTTTATCGACATTCTGTGACAGATCGAGGTTCAAGATCCTCACTATCTCTTGCATGATTTTCGTTGCAACATTATATGCAAAGACATAATCCACTACTATTTCAGATCGATTCAAATTAGTTTCAACTTCAATTGAATTTATGGATAGTTCCTCATTTTGTTGAGTCTCAGGCTCATTAATTCCTTCAGGAATATTAACCTTGCTCAAATCTTGAACTTCCATATGTGGATCTTTTGTAGTGTCATCTTGACCATTTCTTTTTTTTTTTCTAGGATTTCGATCCTTAGAACATAATGGTCTGCCACGCTACAAGCGTACTTTAGATTCATTAGTTATGACACTAGTGGATGGTCCTTTAGGAAAATCAATTTGAATTGGGACATTCTTTCCAAGAATATGTGATTTAGTGATCCTTTTCAAATTTGTAAATGTGTTCGGCATTCGATTTACAATTTTCTGCAGATGAATAATCTTTTATACTTCTTGCTCACAAATAGAAGTACGTGGATCAAGATGAGACAGTGATGAATTTTTCCATAAAATTTATCTTTTGATGTCACTATTTTCTCCCTTTAATTTTTAAAAAACTATCTCATCAAACCAACAATCTGCAAATCAAGTAGTAAATATATCTCCCGTTAATGGTTCAAGATAGCGAATAATGGAGGGTGATTCAAACCCAACATAAATTCCTAACCTTCTTTGGGGGTCCATCGTGGTGCGGTTTGGTGGTGCTATAGGCACATACACCGCACCCAAAAATTCTCAAATAAGATATATTAGTCTCTTGACCCAAAATCAATTGCAACGGAGAAAATTTATTATAATTTATTGGTCTAAGATGAACAAGTGTTGTAGCATGCAAAATTGCATGACCCCAAACAGAAGTGGGCAACTTAGTTTTCATAAGCAATGGTCTTGTTATCAACTGTTGACATTTAATTAATGACTCAGCAAGGCCATTTTGAGTGTGAACATGGGGTACAAGATGTTCCACTCTTATCTCATTCGATAAGCAATAGTCATTAAATGCTCGGGACGAAAATTCTGTAGCATTATCAAGGCAAATAGACTTAATCTGATTATCAGAAAACTGTGTCCGTAATCGTATTATTTGTGCCAACAATTTTACAAATATCAAGTTGCGAGATGACAAAAGACACACATGAGATCATCTAGAAGAAGCATTTATTAGGACCATAAAATATCTAAATGACCCACTAGGTGGGTGAATGGGTCCACAAATATCCCCGCGTATGCGTTTCAAGAATGCGGAAGACGCAATCCCAACTTTTGTTGGCGATGGCCTCATAATCAACTTGCCTTGATAACAAGCATTGCATGAAAATTCACAATTCGACAGAACCTTCAAGTTCTTTAATGGATGCTCATTTGAATTTTCTATGATTCGTCTCATCATTATAGATCCAGGATGCCCCAGACGATCATGCCAAAGTACGAAGGTATTGAAATTAGTAAACTTCCGATTTACTATAGAATGTGCCTTAATTGCACAAATCATTGTTCAATACAGGCCATAAGATAAAACAGGAAGCTTTTCTATGACATATGTCTTTCCAGAGACATTCTTGGTAATACCAAGATATTCAAGATTCATCTCATCAAATATCTTGATATGATAACCATTTTCACGGATATCTTTAAAACTCATCAAGTTTCTCCGAGACTTGGGAGAGAACATAATATCATTTATGATGAGTTTAGTTTCCTTGGGCAAGATTATAATGACTTTTCCGAAGCCTTCAATCAAATTGGCACTACCAAAAATTATAGTAACATTAATCTTGCCCATGTTTAGATGAGAGAAATATTTCTCGTCTTTGAATATCGTATGTGTAGTGCCAGAATCAATCAAACAAATATCTTCACAGTTGGACTGCTTACTTTGAAACTTATCCATATCTTCAAATAAAATGACATACACCAAATAAAATATATATGAAATCTTTGTACGAAGTAAAACTTATACTATAAGGAATGGTTAATCACCCTTTACTGAGCAATTAAATAAAGTATGTCCAACTCAAAATTTTAAAATTTTCAAATGCCTCAATACATTACTGGAGAAAGAAAGAAAGAAATTATTTTTCAATAGTTTTTAATATTTAATTGTACGTGATAGCTTTTCCAGAAACAACAAAAAAATGTGGGTCTTTTGTTATAACAATAATTTGACATAAATCAATACACTAATTTAATTATATAATTTAGCACTATTGTTATCTTGACCATCAGAACATGCAATAATTTTATTATATTGAGTAAATACATAATTACACCACTAATCTTGTACGAAATTTTCAAAAAGACACCTAAACTTTGAATTCGATCTATTACCCCACGAATCTTCTTTATTCCGTTGCAAATACATAATTTTGGACCTCTGCGTGTATACACGCACCACAGGCGTGTGAAACGGCTCAAATTTGACTTTTTGACAAATTAAAAGCTGCCACGTGTAAATAATTTAATATATAATTTATATTCTTTTTTTTTAAAATATTAATTTTCTTTTTAAATATTACCCCGTACCCCTCCCCGTCCCCACACTATTTCTTCTTCAACACCATTAAATCCTCCATTAAAGCTTCATTGAATTTTTTTTTTAAAATCATATCATTAAAGCTTTTCATTTTGTAGATAATCATATCATTTAACTACCCATTAAAGATCCTTAAAACCATTAAAGCTCCTCCATTAAAGTTTCAATGAAGCTTTTTTTTTTTTTTTTAAAATCATATCATTAAAACTCCATTTATCACTTTTGAACGTTTAATGGAATTGAATTTTGATTTTGAAGAAGCAATTGATATGAAGTTTGAATTAAAATGGTTGAAATTCAAGAAAAATTCAAAAGTGTAAAAATGGAGATTCAATTTCATGATGGTGGTGAGTGTGTTTGCGTGGGTGGGTAGGGGGAGACGTTGACAGGGTGGGGGTGCTGGATGAGGAAGACGATGGGGGTCGAGGGTGCTGTTGGACGCGGGAGGAGGGGGGGAGTTGCTGGATGGGTTGGGGTGGGGGGAGAGGGGGTGGGGTAATAAATTAAATAAAAAAGAAAAATTTATTAAAAAAATAAATAAAATATAAAATTAAATATATTTAACACGTGTCAGCACCTGATTGGTGCGTGTGTTCACTCTCTTTGTTGTGACTGAGGATTAACGAAAAATGGTGTATTTGCAACGGATTAAGTAAGAATCGTGGGGTAATAGGTCGAATTCAAAGTTTAGGTATCTTTTTAAAAATCTCGACCAATATCAGGGGGGTGATTATGTATTTGCTCTATTATATTGGTATAAGAGAATATAAAACTTAAACCTTTTAGTGCTCCCAAAAATGCATGCTTCCCCTTTTTTTTCATTCTTTCTGTTTTCATTCTTCTTTTTCCCCCCCAATAAATAATGGCAAATTGAAATTCAATTCAATCAATAATAAACTACAATAATATAATTGAACTAATCAATACTAATAAAAAACTAATACTCATGCAAATAACTACTTTTGCATGACTTCGTCTAACTCTTATCAATAAAAATAAATAAATTAAAAACCATTCACTCTTTCATGTTTACAAAACCATCGCCAATCAAGTGATCAATCTTTTCTTAAGGGTGCTCAAAAAAATCTGCTACATCCAAGCATGTGATGTCAACATTATTTTCAGAGTGAAAGTTAGCCTCGAAATTTCTCTCTTTCTTCTTTAGTGACGCTTGATAAAGATCAACCAAGTGCTTGAGAGCACGACGGTCACGTGAATAATGTCCTTTTTTGCCACATTAAAAACAAGTAATTGTTTCACGTTTTATCATCTTTTTTCTTTTTATTTGATGAATGAGTAACACCCGAAATGGGGTTTCTTTCTTGATCATCATGACCATGACCACGTCCACGACCAGGGCCGCAACCTTTTCCATACCTAGCATGGTGAGCGTGCACATCATTCACCTCAGGAAATGGTACAGATCCAGTAGGTCAGTTCTCATAATTTTTCATCAACAAATCATTATTTTGTTCAGCCACAAGAAGATGAGAACTTAGTTCAGTATACTTCTTGAAACCTTTTTCTCGATATTGTTGCTGTAACAGCACATTCGAGGCATGAAAAGTGGAGAGAGTCTTTTCCATCATATTGTCATCATTGACCGTCTCTCCACATAGTTTCAATTGAGAAGAAATTCTGAACATGACAGAATTGTACTCATGAACAGAGTTATAATCTTGAAACCTCAGATGCATCCACTCATATCGTGCTTTCGGGAGGATGGCCATCTTTAAGTGGTCAAACCTTTCTTTTACGCTATTCCACAATACAATTGGATCCTTAGTAGTAAGATATTCAATTTTCAGAACTTCGTCAAAATGATGACGCAAGAAAATCATAGCCTTAGTACGATTTTGACTAGATGCTGTATTTTCATTCTTTATGGCGTCTCCAAAATCCATAGCATCTAGGTAGATTTCAGCATCCAACACTCATGAAATATAGTTCTTGCCCAAACTTTGAAGGGCAATGAACTCACACTTTGTAAGATTGTTAGCCATATGAATAAGGAAAGAAATAGAAAAAATAATACCTTAGCCTTAGCCTTCAAATTTGAGGCGGTAGAGTCTCGTGCTGATAACGTATTATAAAACATAAAGAATAAAGAAGAAGAGTAGAGAGAGTGTTTTGCGGAGAAATTTTGACTTTTGAGAAGAGTCGCCACTTAATTTTGAAAAGGAATTAAGAAACCTTTATAAAACACTTTAACGATTTAAAAAAGGAAAATCGTTCAAGTTTAGAGGATTTCGGGTAAGTGGTTCCTATTAATGTTTTAGGAAGGTGTTAGAAAACTAAAACATCCTCAAACTTGCGGTTATCCGGACTGTTTGAAAATCGTCTTTGATTAACTTCGAAAAGTGATTGATTTTTGGAAAGAAAACAATTTTGAAAATATTTTGGTGTTTATACAAATCTAATTTTTTAGTGACTTAACTAAGGATTTAACTAGGTTCGCAAGAAGCACGTAAAACAAGTAAGCAAAAAGGAAAGGGGAAAATGGAAAAGGGAGAAATAGCGATTTAGGCTCTTTAAGCCCAAACCGTCGCCCCTGTCCTAATCTAGTTGGGTCTTTGACCCACATTTTTTCACCTGTCCTAATTCTATGTTTCCGAGCCCTTTTTGGTTCAATTTTCACTCCACCTGTATTAAATACAACCTTGGCTTCATGACCCAAATGAATGAATAAAATAAATAAAGACAACAATAATTAAACAAAACGAAATAATAAATGAGACTTTTGTCTCTTAGCCGCTTCAAGAATGGGACTTTAACCCATTTCTTCTTCTTTCGACTCCCTATATTCATTGTGTCACGAGATTGATGTTGAACTTTCACTAAGAATTGAATCGATGGAGATGACGAGCCTCAATGGCCGTGAAGAAAATGCAGCGAGAAATTGAACCCATTTTTGAATTCAAAGCAAATAGTACATGTAGAGAAAAAGGGTAAGGATTAGGATCCAATGACAGTAAAAGAAAACAAAGCTATCGTTATAAAGGAATCATGCATAGATAAAGAAGCATCATGTAGATCACCAAAGTAGGAAATAGGAAATGAGGAAATGACCAGGAAAACAACATTAGCTAAATAGAGGTTTAACATGGTTTGAAAACTTTGATGATATGAAAAAATGTTGGACAATAACTGAAGGGATAAATGCAAACAACTACTGTGTAGTAGATCACTTGATTTTCAACCTAATATAAAATAATTCTGCAAGCATGGACACACCAGAAACTTCAAAGGCAGTCAAGCACATATAACATGTACATTAAACAATAAATGAAAATGATTTGAGATCAACACTTTATCAAAACAGGGGAAAACATTAAAATTTTTGAACATGAGTAAACACTCTATAAATACAACAAGATATGATGGAATCTCGGGTTAATTAATGAAATATCACCTAAGAGGGACAAATTATCCTGAGACCTAACGACCTAGCTACTAATTACCTTACGTTGAGAGCCAAACTAAACATGAGGATAGATAATCAAGTCGAGAACACCATAGACTAAACAGAGCATCGAGACTAAAGCGGAATATCTAGCTAAAACTATCGCGCGTCAAGCCACGATATTCAAGTATAAACATGACATAATTTTTGATGCTAAAATGGTTTCCTAATCAAAACTAAACATGAATTTAGAGATTGAACTCGAATAACAAATCAAAACAACTTTTGATACTCATGACATCAAATTAATCATGGACAATGGCCTAAACAATAGGAAAAACTGAATCGAGATAATAAACCAGAAACGAAAAGCGAAGTTTCAATGATATATGTGATGATTTGTACTACAAACTCACAGATAATCACCAACATCTATTAAGAGGTAGTATATTCAACGTAATCGCATTAAAATTTTTGACATGAACACTGATTCAGCAAATAGCATAACAGTAGTCACAAACACATCCTAAGGACATCATAGCCAACTACAGCAAACAATCCCAGCCTTATTCATGATAAACAAATAACTGCTTTTACGAAGAAAGAGGGGATGAAGCAGGAAACAACGGAATTAAAAGGGACCAACGTGTGTTTACCTCCTTCGTGGCAGCAAAACTGGACAACGAGTTGATGATAGGATTCCGACCACACCGAGAAACTAGAAACCTTGTAGCATCTTCTTTCGAATCAGTCTTTCAGAACCAAAGAAAACAAAAAAAAATTCTCTACCCTTCAACTCTCAGTTTTTATGAAGACCCCAAATTTTCTAATCCGAGAATTTTTTCAAACCCCCAAAGAAAGTTTTCCTCCCAACTTTCTCAGACAATTTTTGAACCTCCAAAGAGCTCCCAATTTTTTGAATCTTTCGAACCCTAGGATTTCCAATCCAAAAGAAAATCCTTCTGAAATTAGAGAAAAAAGAACCCCTAGAATTTTCTCAGCCCAAAATTCCGAACCCTCCAATCTCTAACTCCCAATTTTCAAAGCCCCCCCCAAAAAATCCCTAAAATTCTTAACCTGAGAGTTTACGAACCTCCGTAGAAACCAGGAAATTTTTCTCTCTTTTGAGACTAACAACTTTTTGACCCCCAAAATTTTCAACCGAATTTCCCAACCTAAAATTTTTGAACCCCAAATTCCCACCCCCTCTTGTTTGCTCCTAAAATCGGCTTTATATAGAGAATGAGCTAGGGTTCGTTTCAAGATTTAACGATGTGGAATGAATTCAAATCTGGGGTAATTTTGGGATTTTGAAAAGAGGATAAGAGAGTGAGCTGTATACTATTCGTACAAATTTGTTGAGAAATTTGGAATCTCCCAACGGTTAGCATTTGAGGAATGCATTTGAAGGTAACACATAGCATTCCCTAGAACATTCGATGTTCTTGTCTCGTTCTGGGAATACAGAGACGTTGAGAGGAAAGTTTATCGGGTTAGGTTTGCCGGGTCGGTGGGTTTCCAAGTTCGGATTACTGGGTATCGGGTGATGGATGTTGTTCGAAGGGTTTGTTGGGCCTGGATTGGTTTTGGTTTCTTTTGGGCCTGTTAATGGGATTAAATTAATTGGTTCAAGATTGGGATTATTTAATAAATAACCTCAATTGAATTAAGAATTAGCTGAATCCGTTTAAATTTTAGCCAAATTGAAAATCAATTAGCCAATTGCATTGCAATTGAGGCCAATTTGATTTCACTTATAGCCAAATTTAATAGATTGGCCAAATTAAACCGAAATTCGATATAAATTAATACCTCACTTAATCCCAAGCTTCTTGATTCGATAAAATCAAGCACATATTTATCCAAATAAATTATTTTTGAGAATAATTTATATTTAAATCAAGATTTTGATGATTACATTTATTTTCAAAGATTATCATTAATTAAAATTCGATATTGATGAAAATGTTCATTTAAATGACACCATTTATACAATCTCGTATATGTAAATACAAAAATATATAATTATCACTTAAATAACAAATTTAGCCCAAATACCTATTTTAAAATGCATTTATTTGGAAAAAATAATTGTTGTAATTTTATTTGAAAATTGAAGAAACTCGAGATTAAACGTAGTCGTGGAGGAAAAATATTAGGTGTCAACAGAGAGTAATTCTTATTTCTCTCGAGGATTGATTTACAATGAAGGGAGCTTTTATATTTATAGGGGAAATTTGCTCCTAGTTTCACACTAAAGACAGATACATCAAATCTTGATAGACATCAAATAGATCTTGATAGATCTTAATAGACATTCACTATAATTGATATATATCATAACAATCTTTTTATTTTTCTTGTCCATCTCACTTTTTGAGGCGTTAGGATTTTCAGTCTAATTTCTATTATTAGTAAAATAGTAAAAGGAATGGAGAAGAAAAAAAAGTTTTTTGAATATATCAAATCAAACATTGAATAAGAATAATTTTGATATAACTAATATCAGCATTACTAATATATTTTATTTAGTACTACTAATTTAGTGTATCCTATTTAGTACTACTAATTTAGCGTACGTGCTTTGCACGTGTATCTCACATGAAACAAGAAAATTGTATATATGAAGAAAATTATAATCTTGATTAAAACTTTTGTTGTGATATTGATAATATTCCTTAAATGCCATATATATTTATCCATGTAAAATATTCAAATACTAAATAATTTTGCAATACTATTTGAGTTTCGAAAACAACCCTCTAACTTCACGAAATATAAAAGATTTTTGCCCAGAAGAAAAAAAGCTTGAAAATCACAAACCTAGAGACCTATTAGCAAAAGCTACTCTCTAACTTATAAAGTTTTATAACAAAAATAATACTCATAACCTAAAAATAATATATTTTAATGTATAAAGTGAAAATTATTGATTCAAAAATCAAGTTTTTACAAGCTTCATCAGTACTTGCCTTTATTGTGACATGATTAAAGGCATTCACCTACGCTATATGGATGAATCCGATCATGTTTTAACTTTAAGAACTTTTTTAAAAAATAAAACATGACTAATAAGCTTCGGGATAATCTTTTTCATCAAAGACTAATTAAATTTATCCAAGCAAACACTATACTACCAAATTCTCGTATAAACACACACACACACAGACACACACACACACACATATATATATATATATATATATATATATATTAGTATATTCTCGTGTACTGGCATCACATAAGTAGCTAACTTACTGAAACTATATACCTATAATTATTTGATAGCCACCTCATTAAAAATTACTAATAGATTAACCGAAAGATGTCAACATAAAAAGTACATGAGGAAATCAAATATTATTTCAAATTTTCAGTTCTAAAGATGAATCCAAGTCGTACCTTCAAAGTTCTAAGAATTGGATAATAATCATAAGCTCCTACAATCCTGTTTTATTAGAATTTGCTTTACGTCTTCTTCTCTATTCTCTGTTGCTTGTAATTGACTATTTAAACCAAAATTAATCTCAGAACATTTGATGGTATGAATGCAAGAAGACGATTTGAATTAACATCACACTAAGAAAACCTAAAGGGAAAAGGACATTGTAGAGCCTTTTAAAAAAATAATAATCCAAGTTTGGGCATATGGACAGGTAATGTCTTGTCGGCAAAAGAAATGCCACTTTATGGGCATTGGGTCATTTGACATCTTCAGTCCTTCCCTTTGTTAATTAGGCCATTTTTGGCCTTTCCTTTGGCCATTCGGCCCTTTACTCAGTTTTTTTATTTTTTGCTACAAAATTTTTAACTGAAAAATATTTTATTTTTTTATTAAAAAATGATAATTAAATATAATTGTTATATAAATATGTATCTCTATAAGATATATGTATAGAAATTATATAACTCTATAATATATATATATAAAATAGTATAAAATATGTATAGAAATTTATAGTTGATGTACGGAATACACATTCGAATAATAATTGCAGCTAAAGATTGGATAGAATGTGTATAAAAACTGTATAATTGTTGCATAAAATGAGTATAGAAACTATATATATAAAAGGTATATAGAAACAGTATCATTGTTGTATAAAATATGTATATATATAAAATGTGTGTAGAAACTGTATAATTGTTTATAAAATGTGTATAAAATTGTATAATTGTTGGATAAAATGTGTATAGAAACTATATATATAAGGCGTATAGAAACTGTATCATTGTTGTATAAAATCTGTATATGTATAAAATGTGTATAGAAACTGTATAATAATTGTATAAAATATGTATCTAAATAAGTATCAATATGATATAGGGGGTGTATCAATATGGTTATAGGGATTGTATCAAAATGGTATAACGATTGTATCAGTATGGTATAGTATATGATAGTTTTTTGTCTATGATGTGTGTAGTACATGATGTGTGTAGAAACTATATCATTGTTGTATAGAAATATTTATAACACTATTATATTATGTTGTATATATGTAGATATGTATTCTATTGTTCCACAATAATACAATTAAGAAAATATTATTTTTTTTTAAAAAACAAAGAGCTGCAAAAAAAAAAAAATCTTAGCCTGAAATCTCAAAACACACTCAATTTCAATTGGAGCTGTTGTTGTTTGTTTGCATGAATGATCAAATGAAAAAAAAAATTTAATTGGTGTTCATGATTAATTGGAGAAGAAAGTTAATTGTGGGTGCATGTTCATGATGATTTTTACTAAAATTAAAAATTAATAGAATTTTTTTTTATTTTTTTAAAAAGGGAGCAGCGAATTAAAAATACGAAATCATCAAAATTAAAAAAAAAAAGTCAAAGAAAGCTGCGCAACTACCAAAATGGCTAAGAAATGGAATTTGAATTCAAGGGCTATTTTCGTGTCTTTTTTTTTTTGCCGACATGCCATTTTTTCCCTCCCAAACCTAAAACCATAATAAGCCATATGTTTGTACGTAGAAGACGTCGTAAAATTCTAATTAATTTAGAAGTGTTGAATATTACGATTTATTACATATATCAAATAAGGACTTTAATTAATTTCAACATATTATTTTTTTTATATATAAGGTAAAATTTAATTGATTTAGAAGTGTTGAATGTTATAATTTCTTACCTAAATCAAATAAGGACTTTAATTAATTTCAACATATTAAATTATGGAAAGTTATTAAATGACAATAATTGAAAGAAAAAGGTGAAAAGATAATTTTATCTATTGCAGAGTATTTCAATGAAGGACAAAAAGTTCAAATCACTTTTATAAAAGTCTTCACACTTTTAATATATATTATAGATTTTTATGCACTCTATCAGATGGACCATAAATGTGTTATATGCTTCCTCTCTTTTAATAATATGCTCGGGATAAAAGTACGAGGGTCAGTAATGAAAATTTTACTTCTCTCAGCCAAGTTTTCACGTTTACTTTTTCTCATAAAAAATTTAAAATAAATTTAATTTATATTTATGATCGAACACAACTTTAAATTTCAATTTCAACATTAAAATTTTTTAATTTTCGCGATCAAAGTAAGTATTCAATTCCCTTTTAAGAAACACAACGTCGAAGTCACATTTAATAAGAATAGTCAAGTTTGCAGGTGACTTTAGTTCTAACCTTAATTTCAATATTTGAATTTTAATAGCTTTTGACTCTCTCTCTCTTTCTTGTTTTTTTTTTAAGTTTCTTTTTTTTTTTTGGTGAAAACAGACTATTTCATTTTAAGATTATGTGTGTGTGTGTGGGTGGGGGGGGGGGGGGGATGGGTGCTCCTTCCTGGTGTAAGAGCCAAAACATTATTGTTCAGGGTCACAACCCGACCTTGTGAGCAAAAAAAGGTATCAGTCATGTCATGTCTTGACCTGTGTTTGCTCGATTAATTCTACGAGGGAAGTCTTTGTAGAGCAGTCATCTAATACATATTTAAGTACAAAGGGTGGGGGGTTGCTGTGGTGACTGGTTTCCTAGCAAAAGGTATGATTGTGCCTTCCTTTGCAAAACGATCAACCACAACATTTTGTTCCCTATATATCTGCGTTGGAGGTGCTACTCCCATTTCTCTTAGAAACATCCTGCAATAAAAAACAATACCATGATAAAGGGGAAGGTTAGTAGTGAGTATTTTGAAGGCCACCATTGAGTCCACCTTTATGCATAAGGATGTGAAGTTATTTTGGCTAGCTAGACGGAGTCCACATCTAATAGCAAGTAATTCAGCCATTGTGGGAGTGGTGTGTGGAATATGATGGTAGAAACCAAGAATCCACTCCTCATTATTCCCACAGAAGACACCATCTATTCCACTAGAACTAGGATTATCCTTTGCAGAGCCATCTGTGTTGAGCTTGATAGCTGTATTAGTGGGGAGTTGCCATTTAAATCGTATGGTAGTGCGATGGGAACTTAGATTAGACTTAGTGTTGGCTAAGAGCTGGTACTCTATGGCATTAGCAATGACATTATCAACCTTGGCCAAGTTATGGTGATTGTTGAAAAGATTATCATTTCTAGTGAGCCATAATTTCCTTAAACAATGAGGTAAAAGAGACCCCCAAGATAGCCAAGTATTGAAAGGTTTGACTTTGTATGAATCCCCCCAAATGTGCCAGTTAGTGTCGCTTATATTGGTGAGGAGGAAGGTAGGCTGGTATTGGGCCTTTTGGATAAGATTGGTCCAGAATTGAGTTGCATTGGCACAGTAGAAGAAGGTATGGTTAATATCTTCCTTATTGTGGTTACAGAACTAGCATTGAGGAGGAATATTAATTCCTCTGTGGTTGAGGAAGCTACTGGTTGGGATCCTGTTGTGCATGAAGAGCCAGAGAAAGGTCCTTGTTTTGTTAGGAGCATCAGCTTTCCAGACGAGGGCAAAGTTTTTCCCCTGGTATGGGTGATATTTAGGTTCCTAAGGTATGTGTACATGCTTCCAGTGGTAAAGGTACCAGTGGTACTGCAGTTCCAGACCACCTTATCTTCCCTATTGCTGTTAAGGGTGGTGGAGTGACCGATGATAGTATCTTTGATGGTCTCAGGGATTTCAAAGGAGATTTTAGAGAAATGCCACTCTCCATTTACAAGTTTATCCTTTACCATGATAGTAGAATCCATCTTATTCATGGGATCATGAATAATGGTTCTAAGGATACCTAGGTGGGGAATCCAAGTATCTTGGAGGAAATTAACCCTATACCCCTTTACCACTCTCCATCTTATCCCCAAGAAGCAATCAACCCAGCCTCTCCTGATGTTTTTCCAGGTCTCGGAGTTGTACTAGTTAGTGCCTGGCTTTCTAAGGGGCTTATTGTATTTGGTTAGAAGAACTTGTCCCCACAAGGTTGTGCGTTGGTGGAACAACCTCCAAGCAAGGCTAGCATGTAGAGCCTTATTCCTGAGCTCAGTCTTATGGAGGCCCAGCCCACCATGCCCTTTTTCAAAGGTTAGGACATCCTAGTTAAGAAGGTGAAGTTTTTTTGTCAGGGCTGCTACCCCAGACAAAGTCTCTTTGGATTTTATTGCAAGTCTCAGTGACTTTATTGGGAATTCTAATATACTGCATGATATGGGTAGGCATGGCACTGAGGGTAGATTTGGTTAGGACAGTTCTTCCAGCCATATTCAGGAGATTGGTTTTCCAACCAGCAAGCTGGTATGCATGTTATCAATGATAAACTGAAAGACACTATTCCTGGGTTTTTTTGGATAAGATAGGAAACCCAAGATATCTACCAAAAGAGGGGCTTGACTGGATATGGAGGATCTGGCAACACTGGTTGTCCAATAAAGAGGAGTAATTTTTAGAGTAGATGACTTTGGACTTGAGATGATTGATGGTTTGTCCTGAGAGTTTGTTGAAGGTGTCTAAAATAGTAGCTATGGTCTGGCAGTTTGTAGGGGTAGCTTTTTCCAGCAGAGTGAGGTCGTCTGCAAAGAACAAGTGGGAGAGCTTGGGACCTCTGGGGTAGATAATGATAGGAGTCCAAGTCTTAGCATGTACCTCAGCTTGTATACCCCTTGACAGTCTTTTTAGGCACATGATGAAGATGTAGGAAGAGATTGGATCCCCCTGCCTAATACCTCTAGAGGTATTGAAAAAGTCAGCTCTCCTACCATTGACTATCACAACTATAGAGGTGGAGGTAATGCAGGAAAGGATCAGGTTAGTAAGGTTCCTAGGGAAACGAAAGAAGAGAAATGTATCTTTGGCCCATTCAAGATTATCAAAAGCTTTCTCGAAGTCAATTTTAATGATTATGTTAGCCTCTTTACCTTTCATGTTATTCAAGTGAGTAATGTATTCTTGAATGGTGATGGCTTGATCAACAACCCTTCTGTTGGCCAGGAAACTGTCCTGGGTGGGGCTGATGATATATTGCAAGATAGGCTTGATTTTGTTAGCAATGATTTTGGTAATAATTTTGTAGCTGGTATTGTACAGGCCAATAGGCCTGAAGTTTCTGAGGGTATCAACATTTCTACTCTTAGGAATGAGGAAAATAAGAGTTTTGTTGTTATCAGCAGGCATAACATTCTCAGAGAAGGCCTTTTTACAGAAGAATATAGTCTTTTGGCCAATATCAGTCCAATACTTTTGAAAAAAAAAAAGGATGAAGACCATCAGGCCCAGGAGATTTCAAGGGTTCAAAAGAATTTGATGGTTAGCATGATCTCTGAGTCCCTTAGGGGGGCTGCAAGACTATTATACATGCTATCATTGATCCTTATGTTATGGTTTGTAGGGACAAAGTAACTGTTGGGGGAGCTAACATGGCTAGTAGTATACAAACTGGTGAAATATTGCATGACATGATTCACTATACTGTCTTTCTTTCTATAGACATTACCCACTTCATCCCTGAGTTCATTGATTTTGTTCCTTCCCCTTCTATTAATAGTGGATGCATGAAAGAAAGAAGTATTTGCATCACCATCTGTGAGCCAGGTTATTCTGGATCTGGTTCTCCAGAAATCTTTCTCACACTTAAGTAGAGAGTCATACTTATGGATGAGCTTACTCTCAAGGGAATGAAGGAAAGAGTTGTTATGGTAAGCCTCAGATAGCTAGATACCCCCTAGTCTGTTCCTAACAGTTCTAAGCTTGTGAAAGAGATTCCCAAATACTTGATTATTCCAAAGGGTGGCTTGATGCTGGAAGTAGGTGATAGCATGGTGGAGGTCAGTATGTTGGTTGAAATAGTCCCTCACCAAGATTTGAAAGGTATGATGGTGACACTACATAGGTTCAAATCGAAAAGGCTTGGTGTGACTACTATGAGGACTTCTAGACAGGGACAAAGAAGAGGGCAATAGTTAGACTTTATTCTCGATAGGTGTGTTATCAATGCCTCTGGAAAGTGATTTATCCAAGATTCATTGACAACACACCTGTCAAGTATTTCCTAGATTAAAGTAGTTCTATTACGATGTCTCCTATTGGCCCAGGTATATTTTGGACCTCGAAAGCCTAGGTCCACCATGTTATGAAAGTTAAAGCAGTCCCAAAACTTGCTAGTTCTAGTAATGTTGATGGGAGCCCCTCTAAGCTTTTCATTGGCTGTAAGAACTTTATTAAAGTCCCCACCAATTAACCAATACCCTTTGTGAATGGAGCATATTTGGCGTAATTCCTCCCAAAGGGTGGTTTGAATGCTGGGGTCAGGACTAACATATATAGCAGAAAATAACTAGGGCCTGGGATTAGTCCTTACCTTGATTATAGTGTGAATGCCTAGAGAAGATATACAGAAATTTTGGATCTTGACAGCTTCCTCCTTCCACATTATAACAATCCCACCCTTTCGACCCTCAACACTAGATTCAAAATATGAGTCGAACTTGAGCATCTCAGTAAGGTTTTTGTGATCCACCATCTTAGTTTCTAATAGTACGACAACCATGGGGTTATGAGTTTTAACAAGATCAATGTAGTGTCTTCTAAAGCTATCACTATTGACCCCCCTTGTGTTCCAAATTATAAAATTCATAGAGTCAGTTGGGTTGGGTGGGTGATTTAGTACAAGTCTCTTTCCCTTGTCTTGCCTAGTCATTTTCCCTTGTACCAAATATGGACTTAGAGAGACTGCTGCATTCCCCTGACTGTTCATGTTCCTCACCATCAGCTTGAAGGTTTTTATTTCCCCCTGATAGAGTACTATAGTAATTGTGCTGAATGACTCTGAGTACTCTTTTTAAAGTGGATTTTTGAGCATGAAGAAGTCTATATTGGGTTCTTCAAAGGTTTCCAAGAAATGCTCCAGTTCTGCATTTATTTTCTGAAGTTCCTCTAGCAAGGATGGTTGTGCTTTTTCTGGGTCTTCTACCCTTTCGGTTACCTCGGTGGCTTAAGCATTGTTTGGATTAGTCGACCCTTGAGGAGTTGGAGGTATCCATGGTACAAAGGTTAAGCTGTCCATATACGAGAGGTAAGGAGTCTCTAGATAATAAGGCAAACTCTTGAATATGTAGGTCATCAAAGAGTTGAACTCATGGGTGTTCATCACATTCAGTGTACCCATCATTTGTGTTTATGTCATTGTGTGAGTCCACGCCTGGTAACCCAACCCTTGTACTATATAATCCACCCCGTCCTTGATGATTTTGGCCATTCAGGCAGGGTCTTGAATCATTAGCACAATGGGTTAGTCCCCCCATTATGATGCAATAAGAGATGGTCTTCCCTTTGAATGCCAACTTTGCCCATGATGTCGGTACTCTATTGGGTGGGAGTAGTGCTAAAACGAATAGGAGAGGTTCCTTTAGCATTGGTAGAGTTGCCATTAGTAGGTTGGGTGGTCTTAGGGTGGTTAGAATTAATAGGAGCTTCATTGTTGCTCCATTTGGGGATAAAAGGAGGCGAGGAGTTAATGGACATGACCGCGTCGGTCATGTCAATCATCTTTAAGTGATGATTATCCCTACTCTTAGCGTTGGTTACCACGACAGAAGCTGTAGAGACGAAGGTCTCCATTGGAGCCTCATTAGTGTTAGTAGGAGGTGGGCCCTCTTTTCCCCTTTATTATTATTAAAAGTTATTTAAGAACCAGTTTGGTGACATTTATTAAAAATATATGGGTTGTTGTGGTGATTAATATTAGGCCCATGAGGATGGTGAGGGGTTTGACTTCAGAAGAGGGACTAGTAGCAACAACTTTTTTGCGTGTACTACTTGACCTAGTTTCTATTTCATTTTTCCCTTTTCTTTGTGCTTGAGAAGGCAAAATATTTTTGGGGGCTATTTTGCCTGTGCCATTGGCAGTGTTTTATAAGTTTCGAGTCTAACCTGAGCCGTCATCTGTGCGTCTTACCTGCTGGTATTCTCCAGTGGGCACTTCCTTGCACCCATGGTTTGCTGGCAATCATTTGGAATTTGGGTTGCCTTTTATTTTTTGGGAAGGATACCACTTGCTATCCTTTACTGTCTTCATTTAATGTATCAATTTTTGGAGGTGATTGCTCTGTGATTGTGGTGGTGCTTAAAGCTGTGTGTGGGCATAGTTTTTTGATGTGTCCTAGGCGGCCACAACTTATAAAAAGAAAACCATCTCCTTCATATACCACCTTATGCTTGTGGTGGCCTATGCGGATATGGCTTTTCAGAGGTATACCCAGGGGAACTTGGATACACGCTCTAGCATATCTTTCTCTGAGTGTGGAAGAAGTGCATGTGTCTATCTTCAGCATCATACCTAGTTTGGATCCTATTTTCTCCAGTACGCTGTGGTCATAGAACTTTGTGGCTAATTGGGGTAATCTGAGCCAAATTGCTGTGTGCATTTGTGATGCCTCCTCTAGTATGAAGTTTGACTCCCATTGCCTTACTCTCAAAAAGCTCCCTGCTATGAACCAAGGACTCCATGTAGAGCTTTTGTCGAGTTCTTAGGTTTATTGAATTTTGCTATGTAGTAGTCACAATCAAAGTCGATGAGAATCAGTGGCTCAGTGAGTTTCCAAAGGTCTATTAGTTTGATTCTTAAGTAATTGTGTGCTAGACGTTTGTTTGTCAGCTTTATGATCACTGAGAATCGCTAAGGTCGGTATATCTGATGCTTTTCTTCATCTGATAAATGGATTGACTCTTCATCTTCTTCCGAAAGGGTCCTTGGTTCTTTTACGTTGAAGTGGGTATAGCATTTGTTGAGATCATTGGCTTTGTTCAGTAGGATGTCCTTGAAGCTATTTGCCGGTGTAATGGAATTTAAGATGCTGGGGATTTCGATTGCCATCGGATCTGGGGGCTCCGGTGGTGTGGGTGTACTTTCAGAAAATTGAGGGTCCAACATTCAGTAGAGAGAATTTTGAATTTGATGAAGGGGAATTAGTCAAAGAGCATAAAAAGTGACAAACAAATTATAAACACTTTGGTAAAAGAAACGTTGAATTTTATGAAAATATGATAAAAAACTTCTTGACAAATGAAATATTTTTTTTGACAACATTTAAGATTAAAACAAAAATAAGTGTTTTTTGGTAAAAGAAACGTTGTCACCATTTCGTTGCACATATTTGCTGTGCATTGTCTTTTTTTTTTTTTTAAATTTTTAATATCACTCGAACATCGAAAACAGTCTCTCTACTTATGAAGTTGCTGCTATATGACTTTTAATTAGTCATTATAAGTTATTTATACATTAAAAACTTAATAATATTTTATTTTTAATTAATTATTATAAGTCATTATGTATTAAAAAATTAATAATCTTTAATCTCTAATTTTTAATATATTAAAAGTGGAAGGATTTTAGAAATGTTGTTTGAATTTTTTTGCCCTTCATTAAATTTTTTTGTTTTAGATAAAATAGTCTTTTCACGTGATATTAAATATAATAAATATATTAAATTTAAATAAAAATAGTTTTCTTATTATGGTGCATTTCCTACACAAAAATTCTTTTTCGATTAAAATAGACTTGTTCCCCCTCCCCCAAAAAGCAAAAGACCTTTGAAAAAACAAAAAGGCAAAATTTTAAATTGTTATTAAACTTTTTGGTTAATTTCTTATATCAAAGATCCTTTTTCAATTAAAATTGGTTTGGTCCCCAAAAAAGTTCGATCAAACAATTTCATGTTGCTATTGAGGAAGATATGAAATCAATCAGTTTACATTGCATTTCCTTCTCGATCAAGGATCAGAATAAGGTTGATCTAAGGTGGATTTATGCACCTCAATGTTGTTATCCGAACTTATTTAGCCTTATTTTGAGGACTTCTCTTGTACTTAATGAGATTTTTTTTTATAATTGTGCATCTAAGTATTAAAATACTTGATTACAATGTTTAAGGTGTGTTTCAAATAAGTTTGGAATTAATTTGGTCACTTAGAGTTTTGACGAGAAAACTAATATTACTAGCTTGAGCTATGTGTTGTCCTAGTTGATCTCGATGAATTCTAGTGTGTGTAATGAGGTCCTAAGGGTATGATTGTGTAATTATGAGTGGAATAACTTATTTATAGTGTTTAAGGTTCAATTGAAACAAGTCAAGAGACAAAACAATAAGTTAAAGATTAAAAGGACAAAACTAGTCTTCTTAGCTTAAGTTTCTAGTTCATCGTCTTGAATTGTATATCATTTGGATCTCTAATACGTGGTGTTTGATGATATATGATGCTTGGTGATTTGATCATGATTACATATGGATGATACACAAGCTAAAAATCAAGTGGAAACAATACCACAAGTCTTGGAAAGGATGGACAAATACACGGGATAAGATTTAACCAAAACGGACGTTTTGGAGTCATTAATGTGACACAGACCTTAGGCACTTATTTAGGGAAGTTCCATGGACTTTGGTGTATCCTAGGAAGTCAATTCCATTAGCTCACTATGATAAGGGCGTGACACGCCGCTATGTTAAAATCAACAACTTGTAACATCCTATAAATAGGACCCTTAAGCATTATGTTACACACCTTGGACGACCTTGAAGCTTTGAGGGGGATGGAGAACACTTAAATTAGGTATTTTCTTCCATTATGTCGGTTGTTTATGAATTTTAACATGTATTCAATCATTGCGATTACGGTTATGTCCATGAGCGGCTAATAGTCCTTTTCCGGGGTTAAGACCAAGAAAATGATTACTCTTGGTATGAACTGATTTGGTTTTAATTATTTATCACATTTTATTATTTATTTAACCTTTTTATTACTACTTTAAGGATTTACGACCCTTAGAATACATCCGTTGTCATCTTGTGAGTCCGAAAAGAGGAACAAGAGGATAGAACATGGGGTAAATAGAATAGGATTGTAATCTTCTACAGAATGAAGTTATAATTTGTATTTAGGATAGGAATATACCTAAATTCCCTATTTGATTCACTTACGGTATGAAATATGAATGCATTTAACTTAGTTCTCACATCTCCACTCAACGATGTAGTTGTGGGTCTAAGTTAGATAGGTGATTAGAGGCTCGAAAGACCATAGTTAGAATATCAACACTGTGAATCAACAACCAAGATAAGTAACCTAACCAATGAAGTTCAATAGCAGAGTATGATTGTTCGCAGATCTTTAACCCTGGGTTTCTCCCTATTGATTGTCCAAGACCTTTAATTTACTGTATTGTTAGTTTACTTTATTTTTAACTTTCAATTCTTGTGGTTACCTTTGTACCAATTTAATCTCAATAGTTAAACTTGAATTAGATAGTTGTTAATACAAGTCTTCGTGGGATCGATACTTGGCTTGAAAAATATCACTTTACTAGTTGGTGGAATAACGTACACTTGCATGTGCACTTGGGTGCACTAAGTTTTTGACGCCGTTGCCAGGGACTTGTTAATAGGCAACTGTCTTATTTTTAGTTTTTCTATAATGAGCTGTAATAGTTTAGTATTTTTTCTTTTTATTTTCTTTTATTTTTCTGTCATACTTCGTGATATGTCAACCTGGGATAGATGGTTTGTGAGTGATAATGATTCTTGTTGTTTTTATAGGGGATCCCACCGAGAGAGTTATTGTTTAAAATTTCAGAAAAGCAAATGGTTGGGACCTTCACTTGATGAGGTGGATACTAGCCAATCTATGGTGCAACCACAAGAATTTAGTCATTCAGCTGTCTTTTTTTTTCTTGAGACTGACATATAGAAGGTGAATAAGAGTAAGTGTGTTGTAGATGGTGTAGATTTTGATGTGGGATTGGTTGGGTCTCATTCAAAGAACTTTTCTACATTATGTTTAGATGATGACATGTATTTAGAGTTATCTAAAATAGTGGAAGAGTGTGAAGATGAGGAATAAGAATCCCATATTCATAAATTTTCACCAGATAAGCAACAGAAAAACATGCCTCAATTCAAGGCTGAGTGTTTTACCTTACACCATTCATTATTCGGTTTCTTCATATTTGTACCACCATCTTATGAGTGAGGAAAAAAATGGATGCAAGATTGGGGTGAATTCATATCCTTAAGTGGAGGAAAAAGTTGATGTGGGTCGTGCCGTGACACTAAATTACCAAGTTTAAGTAGGTATTTTTCTCGTATTTTTAATTTTTACTTCACTTAGTTTTTGTTTTTGTTTAGTCACAGGTTGATAGAAAGTCTAAATATCGAAAACCTGAGCTAAGGAGTATGACGAAGACTAAGTGTGGAGTCCCCAGACCCTCTTGATGTATAAAGATGCTATTATCTAGGTCTAGAGGCCTCAGGGAATATTTCTATTCCTACTTTTAATTTTGCTTTAGGGACAAAGTAGATTTTTATGCTTGGGGTGGAGAAATTTCCATTGTTTTGGGTGAAGTGATGCTGTAGGGTCTTGAGTCTTAGTTGTTTTTCTAATTTTTGGTTAAATCTGAAAAAAATTACAAAAATATTTTCTCTTTTTAGTTTTTAGTTCTTTGGGTCAGTTTGGTAGGTGCATACTTCACCTACCTAGTGGTTTTTCTTTTCCACTGGGGCGCTCCTTGAGCCCAAATTTTTTTTTAGGAGTACATTTAAAATTTTTGTGTAGGATAAGTGAGATGTTCTTGTTGGTGCTATGGATGATTACATAATGTAAGTGGTGTTGTTTGTACAAATCATGCATGTTGATTGTGTGAATTACTAAGTTTGAGACTCCTAGGTTCTAGTTTATGACTCTTGTACTTGTTGGATTAATTTTGAATTCATGCTATTGTTTGGTGGAGAGTATATGATGATCCTACTTGAGTCGAACATGTGCCATGTGTGTGTAAGGTTGTTGTATATTCCTTGGTGCATTTGATGTCTAGAACTTACCTGGTGTGTGTGCAAAGCAAAATAAAGAGTTTGGGTTTAGGAGATGACATAGACTATTCTGTAATAGCTTTGTTTCATACCCACTTTTACCTATCCCTGTGCATAATTCTAGTTAACTCCTTGAGCCTTTAGCTTATTCTTTTATAGCTTCATATGTAACTTAATCCCTTCTTTGTTTGATCTTAATTTGATCCAAATCTCCTAGCGCTTAGGTGAAAATTTAATGAGTTAAGGCATGTGAAAAAAAAATAGGAAGGAGAAAAGTGAAATTGAAGACCCAAAGTAATAGTTATTAGTGTGTACAATTGATGTGTTGTGGTTGGGAGTGAAAAAATTTGTGCTAAAAATTAAATCATAAATTAATAGACAAAACTCTCTTCCATATTGTTATGTGAGTGAGCTTAATGAGATAGGGTAAAACAAAAGAGGTGTGTATATAAAAGTGATAGTTTTTTGAGCATTTTAATATTTTTATTAATTTGTCTCATTTGTATTAAAAGTCTTAATGTTTGACGTTAGTGGTTGCATGGATTAAGTTACATTCTTGGCAGTAACTGTCACTTCAATTGCCTATTAATCTTGAAAGAGTTAATGACCTTTATTTGGCAGTAATCCACATACATTTGCATGACTGATAATTCAGCCTCCAAAAAAGGTCCAAGAGCATTACTCCCTCTTTACTTCCTTGTGTTTTATGACAATAGTTAGTGGTGGTAGAATGTGGACATAAGTTTCATTTAACTCTTTTAACTTTCATTCTTAATTGCACCATTACCCTATTCTTTATGTGGTGTAACTCATGTAACTATTGTAAACTCTAAGCTATTGATATTCTATCATTACGATCCCGCATTCATTCTTATTCATTTCATGAAAGATTTCTCACCTATAAATAGAGGTAGTTTTGCATGGTTTTGGTACATATACACACAAGATAATATAGAGTTCACAAAAGATAGTAAAAAAGAGAGTTCACTAGTTGAAGGGAGGTGTTCTTTTTGTGGAGCTTTGAACTCAACTCTTGTCCATAGTTGTTGAGTTGTTCTTTGTAAGAAAGGCTATTGTATCCTGGGGGCGAGGGAGGGGGGAGGGGGGCGGGGGGACAAGTCAAGAAGATTATTGTTGGAACGGTGAAACATTTGCTGCAGGGGGATTGAATCTCCTTAAAGAGAGCGAGATATCCGCGCCTCAGCTGAAGAAGAAGATATTCTTTTTATTTTCTTCACTTGTAATTTTCAGTTGTAAGTTTATTGCAATTTCACCAAAAATTTAAGTAGATTCAATGGCAACAACTGAAAAATCCACGGATGTCAAGTTGGGAGATATCAACAAGCCATTCTGGTTTAACGATACTCACTTTAAAATGTGGAAGGGTAAAGTGCTTTTCTACTTAAGTCTTCTCAATATTTCTTATGTGTTAACTGAGAAGAACTAAAAAAAAGTAGATAACTCTTCCATGAGTGATAAAGAACTCATTTCTCTTCAAGAGAAAGTTGAAAAATACGATGGCGACTCCTACAAGTGCAGATACTTTTTCCTTAATTGTCTATCTGATAATTTTTATGTTTATTATGGTATAACTTACTCTAGTGCAAAGAAAATTTGGAAAGCCTTGCAGAGTAAGTATGACATTGAGGAGAATGAAGCAAAAAAATATACGGCTAGCATATTTTTTCATTTTCAAATGGTGGACAACAAATCAGTGGTAGACTAAGCTCAAGACTTCATAATTATTGTTGGCGAGCTCAGGTCCGAGGAAGTCAAAATTGGAGATAGCCTTATTATTTGTGGCATAACTGATAAACTTCCACCTTCGTGGAAGAGATTTCAAAAAAGTATGAGCCACAAATAAGAGGAAACTTCTCTTGAGACTTTGTTAATGACAATCCGCACACAAGAAGAAGAAAGAGGCCAAGATGCAGTTTTGCAAACAGAAGAGAACAACATCATACCGAAGGTAAATTTAACTTCTTTAAATAATGCTACTCCTAAAACGAACAAAAATACTACATTGAAGTCTAAGAAGAAAAAAATCAAGAAAAATGAGGGCAGATATTCCAAGGACAATAATGATGAAAACAACTAAGCAAAAAATTAACATGTACAACAAAAAACCCGTGCTTTGTCTGTGCAAGAGTGGGTATATTGCTAGATTTTTCAAATTTTGAAAATGTGGGACTATACCTCAGCAAACTTTACTGAAGAACTATTTGTGGCAGTGATAACAGACATTAACATGATGACAAATATTAATGGATGGTGGGCTGACTTTTTTGCAAACCGTCATGTCTGTTATGACAAAGACTAGTTTAAAAAATATACAAATTTTGAGGAGCCCAAAATCATCATGCTTGGAGATTCACACACAACTCAAGTACTTGGAATGGGAGATGTCGAGTTGAGATTTACTTCTGGAAGGGTATTAATCTTAAAATATGTACTTTATACTCCTTCTATGAGAAAAAAATTGATGTCTAATTTTTTTCTTAATAAAACAGGCTTCAAACAGATTATTGAATCTGATCAGTATGTAATTGTTAAAAATAATATATTTGTGGGAAAGGGGTATGCATGTGATGGTATGTTCAAGTTGAATGTTTAAATGAATAAAACATCTACTTCTGTTTATATGCTTTCTTTTATTAATTTTTGGCATGCTCGTTTGTGTTATATAAATGATCATTATGTGGGAATTATGAGTAGTTTAGGAATAATTCCAGTGATAAAAAAACTTTGAAAAATGTGAGGCTTGTAGTAAAGTCAAAATCATAAAAAGGCCTTATTTTCAAGTTGAAAGAAAAACTGAATTATTAGAACTAGTACATATTGATGTTTGTGAACTTGGTGGAATTTTAACTCTTGGAGGAAATAGATATTTTATCATTTTCATTGATGATTTTTCTAAGTTTGCATATGTTTACTTAATAAAAAATAAAAGCGATGCATTTGAGAATTTTAAAACTTTTCTCCATGAAGTTGAAAATCAGTTTAATAGAAAAATAAAAAGAATAAGAAGTGATAGAGGCCATGAATATGAGTCACATGAGTTCAATTCTCTTGTTAGATCATTGGATATAATTCATGAAACTTCTCCTCCTTATTCTCCTACATCTAATAGTGTAGAGGAAAGGAAGAATAGAACTTTGGTTAAGTTAACTAATGCCATGTTAATTGAGTCTTGTGCACCTTCAAGTTTTTGGGGTGAAGCTATTTTGACTGCTTTTTATGTGTTGAATCGTGTGCCTTATAAAAAGACCAAACCAACATCTTTTGAGTTGTGGAAAGGTCATAAGCCAAATTTGGGATATCTAAGAGTTTGGGGTTGCTTAGCCTATGTAAGGTTAATGGATCCTAAATCTCTAAGTTGGGTAAAAAAGTTACTACTTGTGATTTTCTTGGTTATGCTTCAAATAGTACGGCTATTGATTTTTTAATCTTGAAGATAGTGTGATAATAGAATCATGTGAAGCTATTTTTCATGAAAATAAATTCGCTTTTGATTCTAAAAATAGTGGGGGTCTAAGAACTAAAGAAAATATTTTGTCCCTTCCTAGTTCTTTTACTTCTACTTTATAAAATAAAGAAAATGATGATTTTGAGTTAAGAAGAAGTAAACGAGCCAGAGTAGAAAAAGATTTTGGTTGGAGATGACCCTAATTATTATTTTTTGGAAAGAGGCTGTAAATGATGAAATGGAATCACTAATTTTCAATAAGACTTGGAAGCTAGTTGATTTACCACCGGGTTGCAAAACAATTGGATGTAAATGGGTCTTACGTAAAAAGTTAAAATCGGATGGATCTGTTGATAAATACAAAGCTAGGCTAGTGACTAAAGGTTTTAAATAAGTAGAAGGCCTAGAATTTTTTGATATTTTTTCTCCAATAACTAGAATTAGATCCATTAGAATTTTAGTTGCTATTACGGCAATTTTTGATTTACAAATTCATCAAATGGATATAAAAACTGCTTTTTTAAATGGAGACCTAAACGAGGAGATTTATATGGAACAACCCGAGTGTTTTGTTGAAGCTGGAAAAGAAAGCAAAGTGTGTAAACTTAATAAATCCTTATATGGCTTAAAACAAGCACCAAAGCAATGGCATAAAAAGTTTGATTCCTGCATGATTGATAATGGACTTAAAATAAATAAGTGTGACAAATGCATATATCATAAGTCTTGGAATAATTCGCATGTTATTATTTGCTTATATGTTCATGATTTATTGATCTTTGTCTCTAACATGAATGTTATTAGTGAAACTAAAAATATTCTTAGAAGCCATTTTGATATGAAAGATCTTGGTGAGGCAAATTTTATTCTAGGAATCAAATCAAATACAGTAGGAAGTGAATTATCAACAAGGACTTGGAAGCCACCAACCTTCCATTTAATAATTGGCGCTGTAACAAGGTTGATTAACCTGAGGTAAAATCTGGTCTGGGAACATAAATTCCCTAAGTCTGAGAGAATTAGGTAATTAAATGCTTAAGTAGGTCGAGATACATTTAGACGTAATTTCGATAAAGATAACTTGTTGTCCTACCTACTGCGAGAATCTTGAACAACTATTAGCATCTGTCAAGTACCAAAAACCCTAGTGAACATAATTCCGATTATTCCATAAACTCTTGATTACAAACACTGAAAACAAAGTGACCAAAAATTACTTATTAAACTCAAACCCCCATTTCAGGAAACATTCAACTATTAGTTGATTAAATCGCAAACGACTTGAGTTCACACTATATTCCCTGTGGGATTTGACCCCAACCTAGTTGGGTTTTATATTGACAACGACTACTTATATTCTCATTAGAGAGGTGTAGTTTGAGCATTATCAAAAATAGCGTCGTTGCTGGGGAATATGATTGTAAATTAAAGTTTGTGTACGCTAATTGACTGTTAGTCAAATTTCCTAGATTTACGTTTATTTGTTATTTTTGTTTATTGCAGGATATTTATAGTGTATGCCAAGAACCAGAAGTTCTGAAGAACCATTATTACCTCTTAATCCGGAACCGCAATGAATTGGAAGAATGGAAGAACAACAAGAGGCTGACAGATTAGCAGCCTTAGCTAGAGCTCAGGTGAATATGCAGAATATCGGTCAACAAGCACGACATCCAAATCATGAGGATGAATATTTGGGAGACGAGGAGTTTTTGATCCTGGTAACCCAAGGCGTACAGAGCAAGTAGCTGCACCACTACAACGTAATGTTAATAGGAACCGTCCATTCCAAAGAAGGCAAGACTACCAGCTGATCCAGTACGACCTAAATGCTGATAATGATGGAATGGATGGAGCAGGTGAAACGGGTGCAATAATTCCTCCACCGTTGGCACCTGGGGCAAAATTCAACATTACGAGTACTATAATCCAACTCCTCAATCTGAAGGGGTTGTTTGGTGGCCTTCCTAGGGATGACCCAAACTTGCATCTGGTGAATTTTGTCACCATCTGTAAATCTTTTGATAACCCAGGAGTGGGCCAGAACACTATTCGGTTGAGATTGTTTCCGTTGTCCCTGTATGGGGAGGCAACATTGTGGCTGAATGAGCTGACACTCGATTCTATAACCAACTGGAGGTAGTTAAAATGAGCTTTCCTAGAAAGGTTCTTTCCGCCTTCCAGGAGGGTACAGTTGAGGGATGAGATCAAAAACTTTAGGCAGCTCCCAACTGAAGCTTTGCATGAAACCTGGGAGAGATTCAAGAAGAAGCTGACACAATGTCCGAACCACAATATGACGGGCATACACTTGATGAAGACTTTGTACAGGGCTCTTAACTCTGTTACTAAGCCAATTGTAGACAATGCTGGTGGTGGTTCGTTTGTTGATCCTACATTTCCAGAGGCTTCAGAGATGCTAGAAAGGATGACCAAATAGAGTCGGGCATGGCATACCAGAGACTCTGTGGTGGATAGCCTCACTGTTTTTGTAGGTATTACTGCGGAACAGTGCAGAAGATATGAGGAGAATAACCAAGACATACCTCACCTTAAAATGAAAATGGACCTGCTAACCAAGTACTTGTTATCAGGTAAGACTAAGAAGGTGAAAGCTATAGGATCTCAGGATAGAGTTGATGCTGATACAAAAAAAGAGGTGAACTATATTAATAATCAGGGGGTTTTCCGAGGCAATAGCCAAGGGAACCAAGGTCGGAACTTTTATGATAAGCCTGGCTATAAAGATAAAGAGCAGGGAGATTGGAAGAATAACAATGATAGGAGCGGGCCATATATTCCTACTGGAAATTGTGAGGCTACTACAACAAGTTCTGAAAAGATGTCCATAGAGGACAAGATGGCTAAGTTTTTAAAGGAAGTTGAGGCTACCAACTTTGGTGTGACCACCATGAAGACCGATCTGACATCCATCAGTCAGTTGATAAACTCGCACTCCACTGCAATCAAATAGTTAGAGCAGCCGATGAGCCAACTCTCCACATCATTTAACCAAAGGAAGAATGGAACGTTACCAAGTGATACAGTCCAGAATCCTCGAAATGATGGCTCATGTATGGCGATTACCTCTAGAAGTGGTAGGATGTTATCTGGCCCTTCTGTGGACAAACATGTAGTTGATGAAGTAGTCGATGATAAACTGGTAGAAGAAGGTCCAGTGGAGTCTAAGAAGCTGGATAAGTTAGATGATGCTCCAAAGAAAGAAAAAGATAAGGAGAAGGAGGTAGTTTTGAAAACTATCCCAAGACCACTACCTCCCTTTCCTCAATAGTTGAAGAAAAAACTTGATGATGCAAAATTCAACAAATTCATGGCAATGCTAAAATCATTGATGGTGAATGTGCCATTGGTTGAGGCACTTGAGCAAATGCCAGGAGCGAAGTTTATGAAGGACCTTGTCACAAAGAAACAGATGGTTAGCCATGAGCCGAAGGACAATATCCATCATTATGGTGCTATCTCCACAAGGTCTTTAGCATAAAAAAAGACAGACCTGGGAGCATTTACCTTCTCATGCACTATTGGGTCCATGGAATTTGCTAAGGCATTATGTGACTTGGGAGCAAGCATTAATTTGATGCCGCTGGCTGTATATAGAAAGCTGTGCCTTGGAAATCCCACACCCACCAATATGTGACTAGTAATGACAAATAGGTTGGTAAAATAACCCATTGGTGTTTTGTATGATGTGTTGGTGAAGGTGGAGCTTTATATTCCCTACAGATTTCATCATTCTGGATTGCGAGGTGGACTTTGAGGTGACCATAATCTTAGGTCGACCTTTCCTCATGACTAGAAGTGTGTTGATTGATTTGAGAGCTAATGAGCTCTTATTCAGGATGAATAATAAGGTGGTGCAATTTGATGTGTGCAAATTAATGAAGTAGCATGAAGAAATGAGTGTGTTCTCAGTAGTTGATGTGTATTATGAGGATGAACAGGAGGTGTCAATAGCTGAGAAACTTGTTGTCGATCCTTTAGCCGCTGTTATGATGAATTTTGATAGTGAAGGAATTGAGGAGTATGAAAAAACTATTTGTTCTTTGGCAGGAATGGGTTCATACCCTTATCCCCTGAAGAAGCTAGACCTTGATCTTGCTAATCGACCAACACCACCGGCTAAGCCATCCATTAAAAAGCCACCATTGTTGGAATTAAAAAAACTGCCTGGGGATTTAAGGTACGTGTTTTAGGGCCATGAAAACACGCTACCCACTATTATTGTGGCTGATTTAGGTAAGCAACAGGTATAAACACTTATTTCTGTACTTCAGAGGTACAAGAGAGCAATCGGATGGACGATTGCAGATATTATTGGCATTCCTCCTGGTATCTGCACACATAAAATAAAACTTAAGGAAGATTATGTTCTGACTATTGAGCACTAATGCCATCTTAACCCACCAATGCAAGAGGTGGTTAAGAAGGAAATTATTAAGTGGTTAGATGCAGGTGTGGTTTACCCTGTTTCAGACAGCAAATGGGTAAGCCTAGTTCAATGCGTGCCGAAAAAGGGTGGTATGACTGTAGTTACAAATGACAAGAATGAGCTGATTCCACTTAGGCCTGTGACTGGGTGGAGAGTTTGCATGGACTACCGCAAACTAAACTCATGGACTTTGAAAGACCACTTCCTAATGCTCTTTATGGACCAAATACTTGATCGATTGGATGGAAGGGGATGGTATTGCTTCTTAGATGGCTATTCTAGATATAATCAAATTTGTATTGCTCCTAAAGATCAGGAAAATATGACATTTATATGCCCATATAAAACCTTTACATTTAAGAGAATACCGTTTGGGCTGTGCAATAAACCCGCTACTTTTCAACGGTGCATGATGTCTATCTTCTCGGATATGGTGGAGGACACTATCACTGAGCAGAAACTTCTGGCTATGGTGTATGCTTTTGAGAAATTCAGGGCTTATCTGCTTGGGACTAAGGTGGTGGTCCACACTGATCATGTAGCCTTGAGGTATTTGATGGCTAAGAAGGATACAAAACCAAGGCTGATTAGATGGGTATTGTTGCTAGAAGAATTTGACTTTGAAGTCATAGATAGAAAAGGTTGTGAAAACTAGGTTGTAGGTCATCTGTCTAGAATGGAAGGTGAGCAGGCAATTAGTGATGAAATGGAGATAAATAATGCATTTCCTGATGAGGAGATCTTGGCTGCTGATGTGGAGAAATTGCCTTGGTACGCTGATTTTTCAAATTATGTTATGAGTAAGATCATTCCAGAAAATCTTTCTTTCCATCAAAGGCAGAAGTTCCTGCATGATATGATATATTACTTTTGGTATGAGTCGTATCTCTTTCGTCGATGTGCTGACAATATTATAAAGAGATGCGTGCTAGAGATGGATGTATTATGCATATTGGAAGCATATCATGCTTTCTCAGTTGGAGGTGACCATGCAGGTGACCGAACGGCTAGGAAGGTGTTGCAAAATGGCTACTATTGGCCAACATTGTTCAAGGATGCTCATGAGTTTGTGCTAAAATGCGACCAATGTCAGAGGTAGAGGTCAATCTTCAAAAGACATAAGATGCCTTTGACTAAGATGCTTGAAGTGGAATTATTTGACGTATGGGGCATTAATTTTATGGGTCCTTTTGTGAGCTCGTATGGGATAAAGTATATTTTAGTTGCTGTTGACTACGTCTCAAAATGGGTCAAAGCCGTTGCCTTGACTGATAATGAAAGAAAGAGGGTTGGTGCTTTTCTCAAGAAGAATATCTTCTCTCGCTTTGGAGTATCACGTACTATTATAGCGATGAAAGATCTCATTTTTGTAACAAAGTGTTTCGAGCAGTGTTAGCAAAATATGGGGTGAAACAGCATAGAGTAGCCACTCCATATCATCCACAAACTAGTGGGTAAGTGGAGGTGTCAAATTAAGAGATTAAAGCTATCCTAGCCAAAACGGTAAATGCTAATCGGAAAGATTGGACTCGAAAGCTCGATGATGCCTTGTAGGTATACCGGACTGCTTTTAAGACACCCACTGGCATGTCACCATTTCAGCTGGTTTATAGAAAAGCATGCCACCTACCAATAGAGCCGGAGCACATGGCCTTGTAGGCACTAAAAAGGTTGAATCTGAGTTGGAAGGAGGCTACAGAGCTGAGACTGGGCCAACTGAATGAGATGGATAAATTTTGTCTCAGGGCATATAAACGAGTAGATCTATATAAAGAATAGAGGAAAAAGTATCATGATTGAAGGATAGAGAAACGAGACTTCCAAAAGAGGGACTTGGTGCTTCTATTCAATTCTAGGCTCAAAATATTCCCAGGTAAGCTTAAATCTAAGTGGTCAGGCCCATTTAGAGTTAGTCAAGTCTACTCATCTGGAGTAGTAGAACTTGAAAATTAAGATGGTAGCACCTTCAAGGTAAATGGGCAATGAATCGAACTTTATATTGGTCCAAAGGAGCCAATGAAAAGTATCACTACTATCTGTCTCAATGAAGTCTGAAGTAATGGAGACACCTGAGTCGTACCACGATGTTAAATCAGGCGCTACATGGGAGGCAACCCATGACCCCCAGGATTAAGTTATTCCAGGTATAATCTAACCCTTAGTTTTGATTTTCTTGGATTTTAAGTTGAGGGTGTAGGGTAAATTGTTGTTGTAAAAGTTTGTAGTCAATTAGGAGAAATACATGTACTTGAGGCAGTTGAATCGTTTTTGTGATTTTTGTACACCTCTTCAAGTGGTCTACTTCTTTAACTGTGTGATTTGCATTTCAGTGCGACCACTGTGCATCTTTGTATGACATTAGTTATAGTAACACAATAATTATTGCTAAACAGCCGCATGAACTGAATGAGTAGTAGATTGTGATATACCTGTGTGCCAAGTGTGTGAAAGTTATTACTTAGTTCCCTCTGTATGCTGAAGCAAAAGCTTACCCAGTTAGTCTTACCTAGGTTGAACGATAGGGGTTAGGAAAGGATCATAGACCGTTTTGATATTAGCTCACTTTAGCCTAAATGACCTTCCCGGTAGGTAGAATATCCCTTGATCTATGCTTTGAGCCTGATTAGCCTGTTTCTTTTTATGACACCTATCACCTTCACTTCTTATATCATAATAAACCTGTTTTGGCCCTGGTCCTCCTTGTACACTGTGCACCTTGACTTAAGAAAATAGCCTAAGTTGAGGGTGGATATCATAGGAGTGCGTGATACAGAATGAGTATGAAG
Source organism: Capsicum annuum (assembly GCF_002878395.1). NCBI lineage: Eukaryota > Viridiplantae > Streptophyta > Magnoliopsida > Solanales > Solanaceae > Capsicum > Capsicum annuum. The sequence goes on along the minus strand of NC_061112.1, from coordinate 95,610,927 downwards.
AAAGGTAGAATAAAAAGCTGGGTGCGAAAGAAAAGAGCAAGAAAGGGAAAAATTGTGGAAAAGAATAAAGTCATTGTGAAAAAGACCGCTCCTATCCTAAATAAGTGTGATCAAGAAAAGAAAAGAGTGAAAAAGGCTAATGAGTGAAACCCCAAAAAGCTAGTGTAGTGTCAAGGAGGCTTAGTCACTTTAAATACCATCGAGTATCATACCAGCCCCTAACCTACGTTACAAGCCAAAGAGAACACCTATAGTGATCCTAGCTGACCTATCCGAAGTCTGGATAATGAAAACAAGGGAAAGCCTATGATACTTGGCATACACTGATTGGAACTTCGTTCTAAGAGTGAGTGTTTTGATTGTCCCCATGGTTACATATATGTATTGATTTGAGAAATGGGGAATCTCTTTGCTGTGAGGGCACCAAATATGTTGCTAGTTGCTAACTTATTTGGAGAGTGTAATACAGGTCTATGCATGGTTGTTATAGCTGAATTAATGCCGTATCTTAATTCCTGTGTGTTGCATTGGTGTTCTTCATTGTTCTTGAATTGACTAACCTTGGAGACGGTGTGAGTGTTTTGAAATACTGTGGATGATTAATTGCCAAATGTGCATTGTATTCTCTTAGTTGTGTTTTGGTTGCTTGAGGACAAACAATTGTTTTAAGTTGAGGGTGTTGATATGTGAGCAGACACTAACACATTTGAGGCTTTTAACTGAGAAAAATTGCAAAGTGTTAAGCAACTTTTGTCATTTTTGATTGTTTTATGTTTGATTTTGCAGTAGAAGCTAAGATGCTAGAAAACCAACAAGAATGGAAGCAAATGAGCTGAAATCTAAAGTAAATAGAGACAAAGTATGGCTGACGACAATTGTGATATGTTGTCAGCCCCGTGATAAGCTGTCAAGTTCATCGTCAGCCGTAAATAGAGAATTGACCTAAGTTTAAAGCTGTGATAACATTTTGTGATAAGTCGTCAAGGAGCTGATAAGGCATTAAGATTGCTGTCAGCCTAAGGCAGAATATGAGAGCTGAGGTAAAACCTTGACGACATTTGTGATAAGTCGTCAAGAAGCTGATAGGGCATCACCGTTTATCGTTAGCATTAGGCAGCGAGTGTCCAAAGCAAAGAGGAATCTGACGACATTTGTGATAAGTCGTCAGCCTCTTGATAGGTTGTCATGAATATCATTGCCTAATTCGATGGATTATTAAACTCTGTAATTTTGTTTCCTTATTTAGGCTTAACTATTTAAAGCATTGTTTAGGGTTTTTCTAGGATTTCCGCACTTGAGTTTTTGAGACATATTTTGATATTTTCTCTCTCTAGTTTCTTGACTTGAAAAAACAATTACTTTGAAGAGATTTTAATCATTATTTTGGGATTTCTATTGTGATCTAATCTGAGATGCTCTAGTTTCTATTCATCTTGTGGTAAGTTTATCTTTCGAATCATGAATACAACTAGTTGTTTTGATTATTACATCATGAGCGGCTAAATTTTTTTAGCCTGAATTATGGGATCTAGGGTTAAGTCTTGATAAGGTGCTAAGTGTTCAAGATTCACAAGGTTGTAGGACTTCTTGATAATTCTGAGGTTTTCATTATTTTCTATTGGTTGCAAATAATAGATAACACCTGCTTTGATTTGCTTGAGAAAGAAATCAAATACAGTAGGAAGAGAATTATCAATAGGGACTTGGAAGCCACCAACCTTCTATTTAATAATTGACATTATAACAAGGTTGATTAACCTGAGGTAAAATCTGGTCTGTGAGCATAAATTCCCTAAGTTCAAGAGAGTTAGGTAATTAAATGCTTAAGTAGGTCGAGAGACTTTTAGGCGTAATTTCAAATAAAGATAACTTGTTGTCCTACCTACTGTGAGAATCTTGAACCGCTATTAGCATCTGTCAAGTACCAAAAACCCTAGTGAACATAATTTCGATTATTCCATAAACTCTTGATTTCAAACACAGAAAGAAAAATGACCAACAATTACTTGTTAAACTCAAAGCCCCATTTCAGGAAACATTCAACTATCAGTTGATTAAATCGCAAACGACTTGAGTTTACACCATATTCCCTGTGGGATTCGACCCCAACCTATTTGGGTTTTATATTGACAAAGATCGCTTATATTCTCATTAAAGAGGTGTAGTTTGAGTGTTATCACATGTTTACTAACAAGACAGGTAATGAATTGGCATGCTATAACGAGAGTAATGAGATATTTAATTGGAACAAAAAATTATAGTTTGTTCTTTAAAAAATATCCTGCTATACTTGAAGGCTTTTGTGGTATGGGTTGGAGCACTTTATTAGGTGATTCCTTATCCACTACTGGTTATATTTTTACTTTAGGTGGTGCTGCTATTTGTTGAAAGTCTAAAAAGCAAACAATTATTGCTAACTCTACCATGGAGACTGAACTAAGTGCTTTAGCTTCAGCTAGTGAGGAAGCAAATTCGTTGAGAGATTTGTTATTTCAAATACCTTATTTTGAAAAGCTAATTCCTCCTATTTTAATTCATTGTGATAGTACCGCTATAATTGGTAGAGTTTAAAACCGTTATTACAACAGTAAATCCAGACCAATAAGGAGAAAACATAGTAATGTGAGATCATATTTGATAAATGACACCATTAATGTTGATTATGTCAAATTTTGTGATAATCTTATAGATCCATTGACTAAGGCCTTAGCAAGAGAAAATGTATGGAGGACATCGAGGAAGATGAGATTGAAGCCTATTGAATCTTGAGTCATATGTGAGGACACCCAACCTGGGACTAGAGATCCTATAACCAGGTTCAATTGGAAAAACGAATCACATGATGGCTTATTATGAAAAATGCACTACTTTTTATCCCTCCCTATGGTGTGAGTGTATTAACCTGTAATGTGGGTGAGGTTGAGTTTAAAAAAACTCTTAATGAAAATCTGTAGCTCGTATGAGTGGGGTGCTAAATTATAGGAGTACTCTCGACGAATTTTACCTATGTGAGCGTGGAGGTAGGCAGCTTCCTATGAGAATTGGGCTCATTCTCAAAGACACTCATGAAATCGAAATAGCACAAGGCCGCAATGTGCTGGCTATAAAACTTATGTCAACACCTTGACTATTATGTGTAAACAGTAACTTTTTATTTTCCCATAAGTAGTCATAGTTCAAGTCTGAGACCACTACAACTCTGGAGTAAAAATTATTATGTTACTAAGTGGAGGTTCAATGCAGAGCACACCTTCATTATGGATGATAGTATTCCTTCAACTAGTGGACTCTCTTGTTAATATTAAAATGAGTGGGGTTTTGATATTTTTTTTAGCATTTTAATATTTTTATTAATTTGTCTCATTTGTATCAAAAGTCTTAATGTTGGACGTTAGTGGTTGGATGACTTAAGTTACATTCTTGGTAGCAACTCTCACTTCAATTGCCTATTAATCTTGAAAGAGTTAATCACCTTTATTTGGCAGTAATCCACATATGTTTGCATGGCTGATAATCAGCCCCCAAAAACATCCAAGAGGATTACTCCCTCTTTACTTCCTTGTGTTTTATGCCAATAGTTAATGGTGGTAGAATATGGACATAAGTTTCATGTAACTCTTGTAACTTTCATTCTTAATTCCACCATTACCCTATTCTTTATGTGGTGTAACTCATGTAGCTCTTGTAACCTCTAAGCCATTGATATTCTATCTTTACTACCCTACATTCATTCTTATTCTTTGCATGGAAGATTTCTCACCTATTAATATAGGTAGTCTTGCATGGTTTTGGTACACATACACAAAAGATAGTAAAAAAAAGAGTTCATTAGTTGAAGGGAGGTGTTCTTTTTGTGGATCTTTGAACTCAACTCTTGTCTAAGAGTTGTTGAGTTGTTCTTTGTGAGAAAGGCTGTTGTATCCTGAAGGGGACAAGTCAAGAAGATTACTGCTGGACCGGTGAAACATTTGTTGCAGTAGGCTTGAATCTCCTTAAAGAGAGCGAGATATCCGCGCCTCAGCCGAAGAAAAAGATATTCTTTTTATTTTCCTTACTTGTAATTTTCAGTTGTAAGTTTATTGTAATTTCACCAACAAGAAGTGGTGAAAGTTGTTTATTAGAAGTGAATTGAATGAAAAATGTGATGTATTAAAGTGCTTAGTGACCAAACAAAAGAGGTGTGTATATAGAAGTGGTGAAAGTTGTTGTTAGAAGTGGATTGAATGAAAAGTGTGATGTTTTAAAGCGCTTAGGGAAGATAGTCACTATCTTTGGCCAGAATAGATCCTACCCATCCCTTAGCCTACATTGCAACCCTCAAAGACCTACTTGATCCTGAGTTTTTACATTCTGATATTAGTGGAGTACTATACTAAGGACAAACCTATGGTTCATCTTGTATAATTTGTGAATTCTTTGTGAGCGTAAATTAATTCTTATACCCAGTTTGTAATAAATTGCATCTACGTGAGTGATTATGGGTAACTCTCTTGTGGTGAGGGCACATGTTTGATGATAGTTTAGTGATTTGTGCGATCTCTTCGATTAAGTAATATGCATGAACCTGCCAACTTGGTGTGTCAATTCTTGACACTAGGATATTTTGAAGTAGTATTCTTGAGCTTTCACTCGTGTATGTAACATGCGTAGTGTAAAAACTTGCCTTCTATGTAGTCATTGTAGTGCTAGCTTGAATGTCTTGCTTGTTATAAAAGTGTGGAGTCTTCTCTGATTATGATTCTTAAAGTGAAAAGTTGTTCGAGAACGAACAAAAGTGGATACATTTTTTCCCTGAATTTATATTTTAGGTAGCATATTGAGACACAAGCTTAGGATGAGGAGTCTTCGCTTCCATTTGATGTACTGCAGGAATTCAATAAGAGTGCAAGTTGTTCCTTTGCTTGCATCTCGATCATAGACACTCAGACACTGTGTTTCAAGTTGATGGCCTAATCATCAGCCTGGAAATTATATCATAAATTGTTGTAATGTCCCTAGTTTGGATCACTAACCTCATCGATTTGTTTCACAATGTTTCTCATGTATGCGAAAGACAATCATAAGTTGTTCGCGATTAGTCTCTTTTAATTAAGACTTATAATCCATTAAAAACTTTTCAATCATTAGTCGTTACTAATAAACCAACAATTAGAGTTCATGTAAAATATATATCTCTATAGCATACCGAATAAAATGTTAAACTAGCTAGACTCATGAAATTTTAAAATTAGTTTGTCAGCTTAAAGTTTATATATATATATATATATATATTTTAAGTTTATGTTTACACACAAATAATGTAAATGTATTTTATATTATTAGGTCACTTAAAAAAAATCATAATTTCACTATTCTTCTTTGGCTTTGATTCAAGGTCTTACATCCAACATTATCATCATCAATCTCTTTTGTTTTTGTTAATTCAATTAAAAGTTATATATATAAACTATATGTAATCAATAATTTTCAATGTATTCTTTCTTTCTTTTTTTTTTTTTTTTTATAATTTCTCATGTTTCTCTTTCAGGTGAAAATTGATCGAAAAATTGTATAACAAGTATGTTACTATCGAAGGAAATAGCTGAAAAAATCATTGATTTTATCTTTTTTCTTTTCAACTATTTTTAAGTGAATTCTTAATGTAGGTGTAAGCGATGGATTATTAGAATCCTAATTTGTTTTCAAAATATTCTTCAGTGTTGAACTCTATCCCAAAGGTAAGGGTATGATCTATGTTTTATGGTTAGTGTTGAATCTTTTATTTGTTTGTTTATTTTCAGATATAGTTACTTGGCGTGGTCATAGTCTTGTAGCTATATAAATCTTTTTTTTTTTGGTTTCTCACCCGGTGTTTGATGCCTGCATTGGAGCCCCGACTAATCCAGATCGCGTATTGCAGGGCCCATTAAGGTGGCAACGCTCCCAATAGATCTCCTTTTTGTTTCTCCCTAAAAGGCCTACGGAGTATTTAAACTTTCTTGTAAATTGCATCTATAGGTTACATGTCTATTGCATATTACACTATTAGAAAAGCTTGATTACATGGGAATTTAAGCTACATAAAATGTCATCTCTTTTAATTATACCTATTAATATCAAGTAAAAAATATATGGAGTTTTAAGGCCTATTGAAACATTAAAGTAAATGACATATTTTATCTGATTTGTTTGAGATTTCTATTATGTATAAGGTTTAAATAGTTTTGGACTTATTAAGTAATTGTACCCATTTTTATTTATGAGTTTTAAAAGTTACATATTAAAAAAAAACACTCTTTTTAAAAATTATATGGATAAAAATTTTATCAAAAATATTTGTCTTTTTATTTACAATTTTGATTTTGTCTAAGTTTGAAATACTTAGTTATAGATATTATCTCATTGGAAGCGTAAGCATAAAATTTTCATAATATGTAGGGGTGGAAGTGACCTACTTTAAATAAAATAATAAATAGTTATCACGTTTCACTCTTTAAGAATCAAATTACATAAACTTTAATTAATATTTTCTAGGATATATTTTCTCACTATATTGATATGAGATGAACTATAAGTCGTAGTGCTTTTTGTGTAGTTTATAAATATCTAAATTGAATTAATTCAATTCAATTTAGTTTTGAAAACTAGTTAAATTGACTCTCGAAAAGTGAATAAAGAAACGGAGAAAGTACTATAGGAATGTTTGTATTAATCTAAACAAGAACTAAGGTGATATAAATATTATAACATTCTTTAATTTAGCAGGGAGAGATTTTTTTTTGGTAATAGGGATGATAATATATATATATATATATATATATATATATATCACAAACTTAGAGATTTACAATAGTAGAGGCAGTAACCTGTTGTACAGGGCCATAAGCCATAGCATTAGCATCTAAACTAGTACTAGGAGTAGCAGCATCTAAAGTAGTTCTAACATTATTTACGTTGATTATGCTAAGGTTGCTAAAATATTACAAGCAGCTGCAGATACAAATTTAGTGGAGACTGCTTCTGAAGCATCCGCTTCCAAAACCTTGATATGGTTTTCCAGTGGTGCATCCAAAATACGAGGATTAATACTAATAGGTGTGATGATATTGCAACCTGTCTTAGCCAAAACATCTGCCATCATATTACCCTATTGGAAATTATGTCGGACCAGCGAATTCTCCAATTCCTTCAACATTAACCTGCAAGAGAGCACAAGATCAGTATAAAATGGGGGAGCATGGTGAAGTTGATGAATTAAGTCAGTTTAGTCTGTTTCAATTTCCACTTGGGTGAGTTTTTTGGCTTTTGCCAAGTAAAGGTCCTGGACTAAAGCTTGGAGTTCAGCCATGGGAGAATTTAGGGAGGTAGTTTTCATATAAAAACCTTGTACGTTAGAGTTTCGGATGACTCCGCCTAGTCTAGCAGTGAGAGTTTGAAGTAAAAACACCCCGTCTATATTAAGTTTGAGGCCGTTAGCATGGGGAAATCATAGGATGGGAACAACTATTTTATCAGTTGTTTGAGGATAGTAGTAGCAGTGTACAAATATTCAAAAGGCCGCATTAGGATGTAGTTGTAAGAGAGAGGCTTTACTGGTGGCGGGCCTTATTAAAAATCGTTTGGTTTCTGTAAATCCATAAGTTTAATAATGCAAAAGGGTAAAAAACATGCCAAGAGACATTTGAATTTCGAAGAGGAATCTTAAGATTGTTAATATTAGAGAGCCCGTGGGTAGAGGTGTTAATATGATTGTTCATATTCAAACCCATATCTAAACAATGTTTTCTGATTCGCGGACAATCAAATAGGATATGAGTTAATTTTTCTATCACGCCATTACAAATGGCACATCTCGCAGTAGTAACCCTAGATGATAATGATGAGCATTTGAAGCAACTTTATTGTGGGAGCATAACCAGAGAAACATTTTGATTTTGGGAAGAGTATTGAGGGTCCATATCCAATCAAACTCATAGATAGCCGAAGGTTGATGAGTATGCAGGAGTTGGCGCGCCGATTTGGTTAAGAATAAACCATTATAGTTGAGGGTCCAGTAGGGAATATCAGGTATAGAATGGTTGAACCTTAGGTAGAAGCTTTGAGTTTGATGTCAGTAGGAATTTCCATAGATAGGTAGTTCCAGTTCCAAGAGTCTTGGTTCCGAAGGCCTTTAGGTTTGACATGGGGAAAAATTGGCAAGACTACCCACTTCCAAAATTATTTTGTCATTTACCCACTACAATTATTTTTGATTTAATTTTTAGGGTTAGGGCATAAAAAGTTGGAAAAAGTTTAAAAAGTGGGGCTCACAGGTGGGCCAAGGGACAATTTCATCATTTTTATAACTTTGGAAATTTACTATAATACACTAACACCCTCCACTTATTTCAATATCCAAAAAAAATCCTCTCTCTCTCCTCTTCAATTCTCTCAACTCCCGCTTAAGAAACCGTCATCCCAAAATTGTCATTTTCGTTTCTTTTTCTTCTCCAGTTGCTAAGGGGTCGTTATTGGTTTGTAAGGTTAGTTAAAATCAAGTTGCGATCATTTTTATATCCATTTAAACGGGTTTCTTTTCTAACCGATTCGTAGTGATGTAGGAAATTGAATTTTTTTTTTTCGAATTTGGTTGATTAAGTAGTTTTGGTTTAGTTTTGATTTTTTTTAGCAAAGAAGTGTTGAATGGTGGGATAATCGTTATTTGAAGAGTTATTTTGGTATTTGATTCGAACAGTGACCTGTTTTTATCCGTAGACCCGTGTTCTATGAAATCGACCCGTGGTCTATGAAATCAAAATGCCCTAGATTGAAATCAATTTTTAGACGTATGAAATTCTTTTAAAATATGGTTGCTGAATTAGTGGAAATTGAAAGATTAATAGTTAATTAGTTTAATTAGGTGCACTAGTTTGATTTTTAGAAATTGTTGTGTTTTGATACTGCCTGTTGGATTTTGGTTCAGTTATTGATGTGTGTAGTGAACTATTTGATGGTGGAAGAGTTATTTTGGCATTTTGATTCGAACAGTGACCTGCTTGTGTCCGTAGATCCGTGGTCTATGAAATGAAAATGCCCTAGATTGAAATCAATTTTTAGACGTATGAAATTCATTTAAAATTGAGTTATTTCTGTTGATAGGCTTGTGGTCTATCAACTGAAAATGAGAGATTTATTCTGCAGGTGTAGATTGTGTTGAAAATGGGTAAAAAATACATCCTTTTTAAACGCAAAGCCAGTACCGCTTTTGATTCTGCTGGTAGCAGTAGAAAAAGAAACACTGAGGCAGTTGGAAATGTCTCAAAAAGGAAGAAAAATAAAGAGTCAGTGGCTGAATCAGATTCAGAGTTAAAGGAGATAAGCGACTACGTCGATTCTGATAAAGATGCTGGCAAACACAATGCTAGTAATGGTAGTGAAGAGAGTAAAGATAGTAGAAGAAAAAATATTGATGGGGATAATGGTCCCTTGTCTGTGCCATCTCTTTCAAGCTTTATTTCCGTGGAGTGGTATGACCTTTGAACGATAATGGATGAGGTCAGATCTTTCCCGGCAAAGATATCGGTCAGATCAAGAATAGCTGCTTATCGAGAATTCCAGCAAGTTCTTGTCTACCAAGAGTTTAAGAAAAGATTCAAGCGGTCCTGTTTTGGACACCTGAGAAACCTTCCAGAACATCTCAAGTTCAATGGACAGTTGGTCCATTATTTGCTGTTGCGATGCATCAAGAATCATAAGAAGCATCACGAGATGTGGTTCTGCGTTAACAACAAGCCTGCCTGTTTTGGCTTGAAAAAGTTTTGTTTGATTACGGGGCTGAACTGCTCATCATACCCCAATGAATAAAAAATGAAGAAGATATTAGAGAAGGGGGAGAATTTTTGCTTTAAGGTGACGAAAAATAAAAACATAGCGGCGGCCAACTTGTTACACCTGATTAGAGGGAATAAGCTGAACGAGGACCAGAAGTTTAAGTGTTGTTTACGGTGGTTCTTGCACACCACGTTGCTTGCAAAAGATTCGACGAAGGTTGTCGACACGAAACTGATTCGAATGGTCGATTCTTTGAGTTTCTGAGAGAATTATCCGTGGGGGAAAGAGACATTTCAACTAACCGTGGACTATCTAAAGAAGAAAAGTGACCTAAAGAAGCAGAGGAAAGTATTTGACGAGAAGCAGAAGGCATCCTATGCTCTATTCGGATTTCCCTGGGCATTCATAGTATCTACCATAAACCCTTTAGTGAGTTTATCGCAGATTCTTTGTTTATTTATACTCTGTCATAGAATCTGAGTTCTTTTTTCACTAATGTACTGCTTACAGGTTTAGATCTACGAGGCCTTTCCTCATCTTGAAAAATTTGTTGAAAAATCAACAGATAAGCCCTTTCCCATTTCCCGCATCCTCATATGGCACACTACAAAAAGTGACCAGATAATCGAAGGTGACCCATTCAAGTACAAAGAAAAAGTTACCGAGGTATGAAGTTATTTTTTACTATGCAATAATAATACTACTGTTGTATCGAATGTTATGTAATTATTAATCGATATTTTGTAGAACGTGCACCCGTACATCATCCCTACTCTTCGTGAGACGAAGATAAATTACATGATTTTCTTTGAGCCATATACGGACGAGGTGAAGAATAACGTTCTCGATGGCTTAAAGAAAGAGTTAGAAGGGGTGACTGTACTTATTTCAATTGAGAACAGTGATGATGACGGAGATTGGGGTGGTAACCCTGTTAAAGTACGTGTTGGTGATGATGATACTTTGAGCACCTCCAAAGATGCAGAGGGCACCTCATCCCCCGGGGATCTTCATAAGCATGTTGCTGCGCTCGAGAAAGCGGTGTTGGATATTGCTGCCTATATTAGAGAGAAAATATTAAAGAAAAAGAAACAAGATGAGCAACACTACGAGCGAGGTAACTTCATTCAATAATTGATGTTGTTAATGAATTTTCAGCTTTAAATATCAGTAACACTTTGTAATATAATGATATAGTGCGTGTGGAGCTTCGTGAATTGGAGAGGAATGAAGAAGGAGAAAAAGGAAGCAAAATGGATGAGTTGGCCTTTATTGTGGCGGGAGAGAAAAAAGAAGAAGAAAAGAAGGATGAAGAAGAAAAAATGGAAGAAGATATGTGCCAAGAAGAAAGTTCAAAAGAAGTAGCTGCAGAAGCAGAAGAAGAAGCTGAAAAAGAAGCAGCTGCAGATGTTGTGAAAAAAGGAGAAGAAGAACCAGCCGAAGAAGCCCCAACTGCTGCAGATGATGAAATAGAAGGAAAAGAAGGCGAGCATGAAGAAGCAGCAGTAGCTGCTGAGAAAAAAGTAACTGAAGCTGACCAAAAAGATGTGGTCATGGATATCATAGGTGAAATCAACAGTAACATTTGTGTTGATGAGGAAGATAGGGAAAAATACATTTGAATGCTAATATTGTTAATGTGTTGTTGAATGATCAGTAGTTAGGATCGGATAAATATTTTTTTTATTTGACAAGTATGAAATTTTAAGGATCTGTTGGTAGGATATTAGAAACATTCTTTTATTTTATGGTAGTAGTTATGATTCTGCACTGAATTTGTCTCTATCAAACTGATTAGTGGCATGACCATTTGAATATGCAGGGTGTTGTCATATTTGGTACGGTGTATGGTTAATGTCATAGAACGCATACTTAATCTTTTGTATATTGCATGCGTAGTCTATCATTACTATGCTGGTCGGTTTTAAGCCGACGTGTTGTTTGATCGACCATGATTCTATCAAAAATAGTATTAACATTATAGAAAAATAGAAGTATTATTATTTATTCAATATGACTACATCCATGTTACACCTTTCCAAAGAACGAATACTAGCATTATAGCACATAACATCATTTTTAGGCCATTCTCCCCTTCTTCGGCCAAAATCAATTTTTGTTTTAGTTGATCCCTCTTTATTTTGGTGTCATGTAGCAACACTTTAAAGTGATTCCTCTGTTCTTCGACTTCTTTGAACAAAGTCATAAGAAAATCTTTATTTTTTTCGCATTGTTGGAGCCTTTGTAGTAGATTAAATTTTGCCAAGCCTTGAAAATTTGATGTCTTAGGTCCCGGACTCAACGTTGATGGATTGGTTAGAGGTGATAGCTCATCAAGCCATTTAAAAAACCAGCATGCACCATTATCCTAGAAAAAAATAATAATTACATAACGCCTAACTTAAATTCATAAAAAAGACACACAGAGCTTACCTTCGCAATTGCACAATTATAAAATTTGCGATCTAGATTTGAGTCCGTGCGTGACGTCCTTAGAGCAGCCATATTCCCACAATGACAACTTAGAGTATTTTTAGACTTGGATGTTTGAGAGGTTTGAGACATTGTAGAATTTTAAAAAACAAAACAAAGCGATGAAATAAAATAATGAAGGATGACCGACCTTATATATGAAGTAAAAATGAAGTGTTGACACTGATGGATTATAAAAGTAGCCGTTTATTACCATTGGAGCAGTAATTTTTTTTGAACTGGTGGTGACACTTAATAGACCGTCATAAATCATGACTTATGTCAGCCATCGATTTGTCTGGTCTACCGTAGACTTACACCTTCAATAGTGCATCAATTGATCTTTTGATTATGCGTAAAATATGGTGATTTGTGTACTCATATAGACCATCACTTGGCTGGTGGAAGAAAATGATTAAATTAAAAATAATTTATATACATAATCATATGTTTTGAGACTGATGGAAGAAAATAATTAAATTAAAAATGATTTAAATAGATAATCTTAAACTGTTGGTGACACTTATAGACTTCCATAGTTGTTGACCCATATCAAAATCATGTAAAAAATATACTTATGCTTTAAGGGTCCATCGATTAGACTAGTCTACCGTAGACTTACACCTTTAGATGTGCATCGATTGATATCATGAGTATGCGTAGACCACGTTGATCAATGTACACTGCCATAGAACGTCACTTGGATGTAGTTAAAAAATGAATAAATAAATTAAAAATAAATGTAGTGTTGATTTCTACACATGTGAGTAAGTGTAAACAAGACACACAATCATATTAGAGCTTGTACCAAGTGAATAAAGAAGTGTGTGGATGGGTAGTGGTTGAATGTTCAATATGCTATGAGTAATATTTGTCAAAGCACAAGTATATATTAAGGATATATATTGTATTTGATAACTACACATTCCATATACTCCTTCCATCACCACCTATAAATCAAAATAGTGTGTGGAATGGATAGTGGTTGAACAATCATCATCCTCAATACAATATATATCCTTAATACATACTTGTGCTTTGACAAACATTACTCTTAGCATATTGAACATTCAATCACTACCTATCCACACACTTTATAATTTACTTTGTATAAGCTCTAATATGATTGTGTGTCTTGTTTACACACACTCACATGTGTAGAAATCAACACTACATTTATTTTTAATTTATTTATTTATTTCTTAACTACATCCAAGTGGCGGTCTATGGCAGTGCACATCAACCAACGTGGTCTACGCATACTTATGATATCAATCGATGCACATCTAAAGGTGTAAGTCTACAGTAGACTAGTCTAATTGATAGCTGACTTAAGCCATGATCTACTACGATCTATTAAGTGTCACCACCAGTCTATAGACCAGACTAATCGATGGACCCTCAAGATTATCTATTTAAAATATTTTTATTTTAATTATTTTGTTCCACTAACCTCAAAATATGTTATTATCTGTTTAAATTATTTTTAATTTAATTATTTTGTCCCACTAGCCTCAAAATATATTATTGTCTATTTAAATTATTTTTATTTTAATTATTTTATTCCACCAACCCCAAAATATGTTATTGTTTGTTTAAATCATTTTTAATTTAATTATTTTGTTCTACCAGCCCCAAAATATGTTATTGTCTGTTTTAATTTAATCGTGAATTGAACTACAGTAATCAAGTCAAGCTACAGTACTGTGAATTGAACGAGGCATACATATTTGAAAGTTGTGTCTGTACAGAAGAATAATCGCCACAAGAAAAAAAAGGATCATAACAAAAATGGTAAACATAATGTTCAAACTAAAACTTGTTCATTAAACTGAAACTGAAACTTACTTTAAATTTGTTCATTGCATTACTTAATAAAATTTACAGCAAAAGGGAAAAAATGAAAGAAGCTTTCTTCTAACAAAGTCTTACTGAGAAAGCTTTTTCAACAATGAACAAATAAAAAAAAAACTTAACAACATAAACAATATAAAAAAGTAATCTAAATTATGGGGATGATGGGGGGGGGGGGTGATGTAGTCGTTGCCGTCCATTCCAAGACGCTCCAAAATTGCTCGGAGGAAACGAGTAATTCATCGAAGCTCACGCTCCAAGTAACGGCGGTCCTCTCCCAGGCCGTAGAATAGCCTGCCAAAATCATTTTGAAGTAGAAGCAAATCATAGTGACGAGGGGGAACTCGTCTGATTGGGCAAAGGGGGATTCTGTGACCAGGCATGATTTCTGATATTTTGGGAAAGAAGAAGACGGTTTCTGACATTTTGGGTTTAGGTACAAGTGAAGGGTTACGTAGAAATAGGGCCTGTATTTGTAGACCTATAGATGGTGTTCTTTCATATATCAAACTAATGGAGTCGACACGTATGGGAATAGAAAATACTTGGTTTCCGTATACTAGTAGTTTTTCTTGAGAACAGACGTGTTTGCAGCTTTTAATTAATTGGGAACAGGAAACAATGATTCAATGTATCTATTAGAGAGATATGGCGGTATAAATATCTACATAGCGTGTTTGATGATTAATCATATAACCAATATATATTATTTAATAAACCGTGTTAAAGATATACCATAGAATGCATGTAGTCTATCGTAGATAAAGTCTTAAGTCGATAACAACTGAACGTTAAATTCTACTGAACTACACATTTATACCCCAAAACAACAGTTTTACAATTGAAGCAAAATAAAACCTATCTATGATTTGTTGGCCATGCTACACGTGGTTCTTTTGTGTCCAGATTTCTTACATATTGAACACCTATTCCTCCTTTTGGACTTGAACGTCTCACCGACACCCTTATGCATTTGACTTTCTTCCTTCCGAGTTTGGGATCGTAGGGGGTGGAGAAATTTTAGTGTCTAGCAATTCTTGTGGCACATTTCATTCGACCTCCGGAGGGACAACGTTAATTGCTTTCGAGTATGCGTGGAGGTAACTTGAAGCTTTATAAATTGGCAAAAAGTACTCATAGATGGAGTTTCCATAACCTACGCCATCGCCATACTTTGCTTTCAAAGCTTCCATCACATGTTCGTACGATATTTTCACCAAGTCAAATTTCCGATAAGAACAACTCCTTTCTAAGAGATTAACCTTGGTAGTAACACTATTGCCGAACACCGTGTACTAGTCGAGGACTCCTTTTGGATTAGTCACATATAAGGAATCGCTCGCACTCTTGTTATCCTTTAGGATCTTTTTTGCACAAGGCACAAATATGTTCCTTCTACCATTGACATAGGCATACCACTCCCTAAACTTTTCACCAAATTTTTTAGCAATTGAATTGAATATGTACGACACAGGGTACTCCCGTTCATCCATCAAAACTGAGTTGAGTGACTCAGCGATGTTTGTGGTCATCACATAGTACCTATTTCCCGGGAAGTGTGCTCTACTTCATTTTTCAAAACCAAGAACATTTTCAAGGACATGTGCTGCCTCGGGGCAAATATACTTTAATTCCTCAAAATTCTCTCTAAACTCATCAAAGGAATACGTCTTTACCTCGGCATAGAATAGATAAAGATGTTCTCCACAGTGTTGATTTACACGAAGATTTTCAATGAGGTACCTTATGAAAAGTCTGTGATGTGCACGACTGTATACACAGGAGAAGGAATTGGCGATGCTAATGTTCCTATCGGAGATGACACATAGATCTGGTTTATCTTCTATGATAGACTTCAACTTTTGGAAAAAGAAGGTGCAAGAAACATCGTTCTCTTTATCAATGATACAAAAGACAATCAAAAAGATGTGATTTTCAGTGTTCTGTGCAACTTCACTCAGCAACATGCCCCCGTACTTTCCATACAAATGTTTTCCATCGATGACAATTACGTTTCTCATGTGGGCATATCGCCGTATGCAAGCTCCGAATGCTAAGAAGTAGTAAACGAATGACCCATCAATTTGGTTTACCATGATCGAGTAGGAAGACCCTAGATTCAACAACTCCACCATGTGAGAAAAACCCAAAAAGCAAGCATATCCCTGCTCCGGTGTCCTGCGAATGATGTTCTTCGCAATTACACTTCCTTTCCAACACATCCAGTAGCTTGCACGACAATGCAACTCCTTGAACACAATCCTTTGAATTTCACTTATGCTTGGACCCTTACCATCCCAAAAATGATTTACACATAATAAAGCAATTAATTCAGATGATATTTTCTTGTGCTTGGGGTGGCGTGTTCAACAGTTCACGTGTGCACCCTGACATACTTGTATATGTGAAATCTGTTCGAGGTTTCGTACTTCCTTGCCCGCAACAACCATCCATAACCAGGAGATATATATTTTGTCTTCAATAATTTGGTGCAGCTCTTCTCCATATGATAATCGAAAGATTACCTCACCGCTGCTCCGTCTAGTAGCATTTTGAGCTGTTTCTTTTCGGCAAATATTTGATCACAATAGAAATTGGTTCCATCTGAGAAGGAATATACTGGTTGGGATTCCGTTCCACAATCTTTTTTCGCATCTTGCGAGTCTGATGAAATATTTTCCGTATGCACATAGTCATCTTCCATATTCATGGGATGATCGCCATCACTCTCGTAATCATTCAAATCGTCATTGACTATCGGGCATCAAGGTGGGGATGGTGATGAATTCATCGGTCTTTTGAAGGACCTGTCGACTACATTTATCCTTAAAATAGGTCTAAAGTCATCTGCATCAACATCCATCATGTAGAGGGACACACGTGCATCATTATTTATGATTGTAGGATTCACCTTTTCCCTCGAATGCATTAGATAACTAATCACCATATTGCTCAACGCGCAATCTAGATTCCCGCTCTGCATTATGCTTACAACTAATTCGTTATATGAACTATTGCGACAAATAGCAATGGGCAGTGTCACCTTGGTAAAAGATCTCCATTTCCAACATCTGAGAGTATTCACCCATTCTCCCACGAAATCACCTGAAACCAGAACAATTTTGCAACAGACGTCCTAGAATTAACCTTTGATCGATGGTAGATTAAGCTTAGGGTCTATGTCAGGATGTATGTACAGTCGATGAATGACAATAATGGATCGATGACTGTGCAGATATCAGTACAGAAACTTAAAATTGCAAATAATGCTTCTAATCAATGGTCGTTGGGTTTATGGAATAGAGAAATGAACTTGGAGTCGCCTCAGTTATTGTAATGTACTTCTAAAGAGTTTTTAACTGATGTGACTGATTTAAAGCTTTTTAACAATGGTGAAAAGTGTGTTTGAGAAGATAACAAACTAATGGGGTAAAATGGATGCAATGGAAAAACTTATGAGGTTTGTGGACTGATTTAGAGCTGATCGCCAGAAAATATCTCCAAAAAGGACGTCGAAATCAGAGCTTTTTTTGGAGGGAAAGAACCACCTTCTATTTTTAGCTTTTGGATTTTTTTTATATTTTTGAAAACCTAGATATTTTATAATGGTGGATGATGGAGCGGGTTGAAGTCTATTATTAGAAGCTTGGGGATGAATTTGTTCAGTTGGAAATATTGGGTTAAAGTATAGTATTGAAAAACTTATGGGTGAATTTGTTGAGTTGGATAAGTTTGTGGTGATGTGGATTAAATGGGGTATTTGGCAAAATTTTCACAACTTTTTAATAAACCACTAAATAGTTTTCAAAAGAGCCTTTTTGGCCAACTTGCCCTTTGACATGGGTGTCAGTAATATTTAAAGGCCCTGCAACAATGCTTCTCAGAGAGGGAGTATGAGGAATCCAACTGAAGTTTCAAATATCGATTGCGCTCCCATTTCCCGACGCCCAAGACGTGGCCTTTGCGTAAATTGCACCCTTACACAAGATATTTTTCCAAATGGGTGAGCAAAGGTTTTTTTTTTTGGGGGGGGGGCGGAGGGGGAGGGGGGGAGGGAGTAATATGTAGCAGAAAGGGGGTTAGGGGAATACCCAAATGTCTATGGGTTCCATCAGTAAAATAATAAATTAATAAGATAATAATAAAAAATAATTATATACGGAAAATTAATTAAAATAGTTAATGTTGTTTTCCATAAATTATTTTTTTAGAAATTTCTTACAGATTTATTGAAATATCTTTTATACGGCTTTACCAGCGAAAAAAATCGTAAGAAAATTTCTTTTTCCTCCAATTTTATTTTTGATATTTTTTCAAATCCCTAGATAAATTATTTGGAGATTTTAAAATTCTCAGGTAATAATTATCCACGATAATTTTATCATCAAATTTGTTTTGGTAGAAAAATCCACAGAAAACATAATTCATAATTTTCTTGTAATGTGCGTGATTTGGAGTTCAATTAGTAGGATGTTGCTGCAGTTGCACACCTAGTCATCGTGGGTATATAATTTGTTGCAGTATGTCACAAGAATTTCAATTTATGATCCCATCGGTTCTATTATTGTGGGCAACCTTCTCGAAATTGTATTTGAGCCTATACACTTGTCCAAGTTTATTATTTGTGATTTCTTTCTTCAGTGTCGAGTTAAAAATCAGGCTCATCAAATAGAGTATGATTTGCAGGTTGTTGTATTTTTAATTTAAAAGAACCGACATGCTTTAATTGGAAGAGCAATTGTCGATAAGACTTGAAAAAAGTTAATGAAGTTTTTTAAAAATGATCCAATATTTTTTTCTTCTTAGTACATATGGTAGACAAATGTTCGATTGGCCTTTGATATTTATAGAGGTCCAATAATGTTTATCCGTCTAATTCATGGGTGTATTACAATTTACAAAGATGAATCATAAACTCACAACCATCTCATCGATCAATTGTATATTTTGTGTTATGTTTACATATTTAAGGAGAGTTTTATTTTGTTTGCCTCTAATTTATAGTGCTTTCTAATTTCGTGAAATTCTTAAGTCATGTTTAATATTTGATTTCAGATTGAAAAATTGGACAAACAAGCAAGTTACCGCTGAATGAGGTAGCAAAAGGTTTATCTCTTTCCTCTTTTAACAATTTTTAAGGGAAGAATGGTTATCTTTTTGGTTGTTACAAGTTTTAGTCCTTTCACAGGTATTCAATAGTTTTTACATATTTAAACCTTTAACGAATATTCGATAATTTTCTCATATTTTTTATTTTTATGGATAATATGAATCACTATATAAAACTATTATCATAGTGATCATTGATGCGGTTATTGGTCTTTTTTCATTTTGAAAGGTTTTTTTGGGCCTCTTATGATGTCTTTATTCAAGCAATCAGTTCTTTTTGGTGTAATGTGTATTATTTTATTTTAGTATAATATGTATATTATTTCTGTGAAAATTTTTTATTCACTACTAGTGCATACATGAATAATAAAATAAATTAGTATGACCTTTCCCTGATTGGGAGTCATGATAACAAATATAACTCTGTTGAACAACTTGTTTAAATTGCATTTTTCTATTAGTGAAGATGAAACTTGTGTTAATACAATATTTAATTTATAATATTTAATAAGTAATGTTTGACAAGATGTATACTCTCAACGCACGTACAATAAATTAGTCTTATCAAATGAGCAAACAATAGTTCTTAGAAGGTCCTCATATCCTAAGGCGCCACATTACTATATCACATATCTGTACTTTTTAATAAATTAGTTCAGTGTACGTGCGTTGCACGTGTATCAAGCTTCAATTAAGAGTAAATGTATATAAATAAATTATTGTATATAAGTTATTTTATAAAGTGCCAAAATTTTAAATTATAACGTAAATTTTAAAGATAAGAAAATGTAGCACACACGAGAGTTTACATGAAAAATGGGAATGTATGGCTTAATAAGTTATTACATACTACTATTCATAGTTAGAATTCATTGCCACCGTATCAGGATAAGGAGTTAGCTGATTTCTTAGTGCATGAAGAGTTTCTCATTTAGATGTAGCAACTATTTTTAGCTTTAGAGCTTATTGTGTTGTAGATCACTATATCTATCTTTGCTTCTTTCAAAAGGTTGCGCGAAATAATGTCTAAAAGAGCTCAAATGCTTCTTTTTAAAAGTGAGCAGCTCAAAACTGGTATTATCTTATCATGAATTTTCTCATCCATAATTGTATCAGTACTGCCGCAGAAACCATGCTTGGAGGGTGATGTTCCCGACAAGAAAAGTTAGCACCATCAAATAGTAAAACTACTCTTTAAAAAAGGTGTAACTCATATGTAAACTGCAGGAAAATTAAACATAAAATTATTGAGTATGAGACATTATATGGCAAATACTTTTTATTCCTCTTTTCTTTATATGGGTAATCCTTCTTTGTCCTTCATTGGGTGAATACTTTGTGATCTTTCATAGGAGTAAAGGAGTTTTTGAACAAACAGGACAAGGAACTACTTATATAAATATAACGAAGAATTTAACCTCAATCTACTGAAAAAAATTGAACATTTTTTAACCAATTCTTCCTAGTCCATAGCTCTTCAACAAACAAAATTTTAGTTTTGCAACAATTTCTAATAATTGTACCGCATGTTGAAGTAAGAACTCTTAGTATCTTCAAGCTCTGAGAAAATATTGAAAAGACGTCCATATATATTCTGTTACAAATATATTCACTAACAAATATTTCAAAAAATATTAAACTAAAATGTTCATCCAAATACAACTTCAAGTTTTAAAAATCACAACTTTTAAAATTCAAATTTTTAACTTTCAATTTCAAAATCTATCGTCGAACGAAAGCTAATATATGTTGTAGCATAAAACAAAAGAAGCAATCAAGAATGCGAATCTTTTTTCTTTAGTAATCAGTAAAAAGAATGTGAAAATATACAAAATGGAGTACTATTAATAAAAATTCTCAAAAAATTATGTATACATCAATCACAAAATAATAAAAACATAATTTTTTGTGCAAATACAGAAAATCAAAGCCAAAATTAAAAAAAATTTCAATAAGAGTATATAATTTTTGTAACATTTAAAAGAGGGTCAAACACCAAACCATCTGTCAACTCGTCTTAGATATTGTGTCTTTTCATGAGGAAGTATATTTTTGTTCTTCTTCAAGTAAAAGAACCCGATAATGCAGAAATTTGTTATTCCCTGCATGCTGATCAAAACTTAGAGAATTGCAAGAAGAAAATAAGGAAAAAGGTAGGTCCTCAATGCCTCTTCCTTGATTTTGGATGTAAGCGTCTCAAGAACACTGTCTTTGTTCTTAAGAAGCCTCCACATATCAAGGGACTTGATAACATCAAAGGTCTCCAGGAAATCTCTTTGTTTGAGGGCTCGTGTGGAAGTAATTACGTGATCCCTAACATTTTTATGGGGGCCTGCAAAAGTTTTCCTCTCACTAATTTCAAGCAATCTTCGAAAATTCTTGCTTATGACCTTAGGATTTGCGTCATGACTATTGGTTGCCATGTTTGGCACCTTTAGTAGCATGACACATATCAGATGGACAACCTCGAGAAGCTCTATACTTATATGCATGTGATATGATATCTACCGTCTTCATTCCATCCTTTCCTGCCAAGGATGGATGTGTAGATTCAATGCTAAGATAGACTCACATGAACTGCAAAAAAATTATCAACATGAATAATTCAGTCAGTGGTGGAGCCAGAAAATAGTGAAGGGTGTGTAAATTTTATTCTCAACTAAGTTAAGAGTGTGCAAAATTGAATATACACTCATTATGGTTAATATTTAACCTCTATTCGCTATATAATTTTTCAGAGAAGGGTGTGTATCTGACCACCCTTCGCCAAAGGTAGCTCCGTCCATGAATTCAGTAAAACATATGATTATCTGGCTTATTAAACTATGATTTAATCCCTTGCCTGTTTGCAAAATCTCATTCAATTTATTGTGTACAACCTTCGTAATTCACTTTATACATAATTGAAGAAAATATTAAATTTGGTTTGTTCCATCACGCATCATTAAACTTACTCTTTTCTTAATATCGTATATACTTATCAGAAAATAACTTCATATACTTCAAATTATATAGCAATGATGAAATTCAATTTTAGAGACAAATCCTTCTCACTATATGTTTCATGCTTCCGATGTCCATGAACACTCCATCAATAACTTAACTTCCATCAACTTGCATCAATCTTATTTAGTTCCATATCCTGACAGCCTAGTCTGTGTCAAATTTGAACTATTTTATAGACGCTATGCTTGAAAACTTGATGTCCAAAAAAATTTCTAAAAGTATTATTGTAGAAACTTTCAAATTTTGGACTGATCAAATAATTCTATTTTCAATAATAATAATAGTAAAACTTAAACACTCAAAATCACTAAACAAAAAAAAAATATTTACGTAAAAAACCTCCTTTTTGAATATAAATTTTCTTAGTAAATATTCTGATTTGAGATCATCAAATAAAATCTTCAAAAAATTCAGCAACTACTTTAATTGGTGGTAATATGATTCTCTCATCTAATTTTTTTAGGAGAAATTTTCAACTGCAAAAGAAAAACAAAAAAATATAAAAATTATGTATAACTCATGTAATTATCTTTAAACTAAAAACACCTTATTTATGGTCAATAGAAGACAATGAATTTGGAGAGAACTTCTGTAGCGTGGTGTAGGGAGAGAAACAATATTGGTCTGGTTAGGGTTCTTATAATTTTACGAAATTATTTATGTGAAGCAATATTAAACCTAAATTCTAAACATATTTGGTAGCATGAATCCTAAATAAAAAATGAAAAAGCTCTAAAGTCAAAAGCATAATAATTTTTATTTTTTTACACCGTATTGAAAGAGTCAAGTGTCCTATTATAATTAAATGTCTTTTGATAATTATAGTTTTATAAAAATAACTAATAATTTGAAAAAACAGTGAAAAGATGATTTAGTCTAAAGTGAAGTGTTTTAATGAATGACAAAAAGTTCAAATCACTTTTATAAGAATCTTCACGATAAGGTGAGTTTTACTTTGATATCTTCACCCTCTTAAAAGGAAACTAAATTCCGCCCATTAGTTATGGAAATTGTTTGCCTTTTGGGGGAGCATTTTTTTTTTTTTTAAATTTTAGTTTAAATGTAAAATCTAATTCTCCATAACCCAAAGTAAGCAAACACACTGAAAAATAATTTCTTCCAATAAAACATATTCTAGAAAAGTATTTTTCTTCATACAAAAATTTTCTGAACTGAAATTTATCAATTATGAAGATTTTCAAGTTTACCAATTCATTATTTAGATGCTTCGTAAATGTAAATAAATCCAATATAATCCCACAAGTGGAGTATGAGGAGGGTAGTGTGTATTCGGACCTTACCACTACTTTGAGAAGACCAAGAGATCATTTTCGATAGACCCTCTGCATAAAACTAATTTCATAAATGTAACCAATAAAAGTACTAACAATCATCAATTACATCCAAAGATAGTACTAAGAAATAATGGTGGAGCTACATTGACCCATGAGTGGTTACTCGATCACCCTTCGTCGAAAAATTATATTGTTCATATAGAAAAAAATAATTATGCATATAAGTCAATTTTTTTAAAAATTATATATACTAAAGCTTTAAACACCCTTAATAAAATTTCTACTCTCCCGGCTGATAAGAAATACAAAAATCAACTTATAACATTATTTAAACAAAGTAATTCATAAATATAAAAATTCATGAAAATTTGTACAAGCTTAATGTTGGCTAAAAATTCAACCATCTTAGTGACACACAACCTACTGCCCTTCTATCGCCTTTCATTTTTTTTTATCCATGATCATGTCGATGTGTCATGCCTTATCTAATCACATCACTTTAAGATTTTTTTGTCCTAACTCTACCTCTCATAATATTCACTATATTTAACCTCTCATATCTTCTCACTGGGACATCCATGCATATTCTCTTCTCATACCCGAATCATTTGTTGCATAGAAGTATGAGCTTGAATAGCACTAAGATAAAATTAAGTATGGTAGTTCACACAAACTAATCAGAAGATATCTAAATTTATTTGGTACCTGATATTTGATTAGGTCGTTATATTGACCTAATGCTCCAATGTGAAGTTTTTGAAAAAACTCCTTCATCTTTAAGAAAGATTTTTTCCTGGAACCAAAACAAAAAACAACTTGTAACATTAAACAAAATAATTCATCCCTAATTAGGGGTTGTTATGCAATATAATAGCAAACATAAAAATAAAAATTCATAAATATAGAAAACATAAAAATAAAAATTCATGAAAAATTATACAAATCTAATGGTGAATCAAAATTCAACTACCTTATCAACACACAACCTGCTAACGTTCTCCTACCTTTCATATCTTCCTATCTATGATCATTCAACGGTCGTCCTTTACCTCTCTAAAAAAATATTGAATTCATCAATATAAAATATTGCAACTTATATTACTTTTCATATAATTTTTAAATATCTAAATTTTAATTTTGAAATATTAAATTAATATAATCTAATTTAGCTCTGAAAATTAATCAAATTGATCCACAATTTCGAGAACCTAAAGAATTGAAATTTATGAAAATTGAAAGTACGAATTATTTTCCATAAACAACAATCCCAACCCCCAAAGTAACTTAAGCTCCAAATGTTGAAAAATACATGACGTTGTTATTCAAGTCAAAACACCAACTTCCATATAACGCTGCATGATATTAGCTCTCAAAGTCAAAACAATCAAACTAAGAAATTTATTATTCCTTGTTATTTCCCAAATTATATGTACATAATTTACATGTAAAGAAAACAGATACACAAAAATATATGCAGATGACAGAAAGAAAAAGAATACTAAACCTCATGAACAAAGAAGGTTTAGATAGAGAAGGAGATATACATGTAGAAAAGAAAACTACAACCTACATCCAGATTCCAGTGGCAACAACAAACCTCAGTTTAACCATAAATCAATGTTGATTCTTCAACTTCAATCCATCATAAACATTTCTTATTTGATACGTAGCACCGATTAACCAATACAAAGCCTCTAAAATTAATTTACCTTCAATGTTTTGTTCATCCATTATGTCTTATAATCATCGTTCATTCTCCTTCAAGATACCTACAAAATCAATACAAAACACATCAAATATTATCAATATAACTCGCTTTCATCATCTTGTCCACCACCAAAATCACCCTTACCTTATCTTGAATAACCTCATTCCTCATTCCTAATCATATAACACCTAGATCAGCTTGCTCCGATCCTTGATAGAAAATTCTGTCGAAGGTAAAATCAAATTCTTGTTCCTTTTCCACCTGTAATGATATGTTACTACAAAATCAACCAAGTTAGTAGAACTTCATTCTGAATTGCCAATGACGAAGATTTTAGTTGTTACACACTTTCAACTTTTTGCAATACATATAGGACTACACATATGATTTGAAATTAACATCAAATTAATGCACGAAAAAGAGTTTTGAGTTTATTT
The DNA here is from genome assembly GCF_002878395.1 of Capsicum annuum. Lineage (NCBI taxonomy): Eukaryota > Viridiplantae > Streptophyta > Magnoliopsida > Solanales > Solanaceae > Capsicum > Capsicum annuum. The sequence goes on along the minus strand of NC_061112.1, from coordinate 95,585,257 downwards.
TTAAAACCTTGATTGTAAAGGACTCGAAGTAAATTCTTTGAACGGAGACAGTATCGATATTCTCCTATTGCTTTGGCTGGTGAACATCTTAATAGAGAACCTACCAACATTAAATTAACAACATAAAAAATTATGATAAAACAAAAAATAGAACAAAATAAAAAATGTGAGACATTCGATAAAGAGGAAAAATAGCGAGAGATTGGAATAGAATACCTCAATAATTTTTGTGATGGCGGTGAATTTTTATTCCTATATATAAAGAGTTCTTAAATAAGGAAAAAATTAATAGGCAATATATTTGTTGGTTTGAAACTCCTAAATTACATAATTCAAATCCAATGTTTAGTTGGATTTGAAGTACTAATTATTAAGAAAATAATGAAATTATTATTATCTTAAATTTTAAATATTAGAAAAATAGTGAAAAGACAATTTTATTTATTGTGGAGTGTTTTAATGAAGGGCAAAAAGTTTAAATCACTTTTCTAAGGGCCTTCACACTTTTAATATATTATAGATTATAGATAGATTATAGATTATAGATATAGATATAAATATAGATTATAGATATAGATATAGATTATAGATAAATACTTACAATTACATGTTATTATGAAATTTAAAGGCAAAATTTCATAAAATGCTAAGATGTAGTTAGTTATCCTAGTTCAGCTTTGCATATTTACAGAATGTAGCTACTTTTAAATAGCTAGGTCTGCAAATATACATATATACGTATATGACATTAACAACGAAATACATATAGAAATCTAACTGAAAAAAATCCTAAATATTTGTTAAAATGGAAAACCAACATAAATCATGTGCATGTTCATTTACCCCATATTCTTTATTCAAACTTGTCTGCGATAACTCCAAATGTCATTCACATGCAACTGTATATGACACATGTATATATAAATATAAAGTAAAACAAGAAGTTTTCAAAATTTTTGTTACAAAATTAGATTTTCAGGGATTACGATTTGGGAGATGATGTCGTCTAAATTAGACCTCTTAGAAAGTATAATTCAGTCGATGGTCAAATATAGAACCCAACAAGGTTGGAATCGATTACACAGGAAATAAGACGAAAATCTATCACGAGCTTATTGATGTAGTTGGAAAGTGAAGAAAGTAACTAGGGATTTTTTGAACAATAGTAACTGCAACGATGTTGGCAAATAGGGTTATTATTAATAAGAGACGATCACTAGGATTGTGTTTTCTCTGACTTCTTAACTCCATAGACTTATCATGCTCGTCAAACTATCTTGGTACCATGATGAAAATCTAATAACCTAACTATATCTTAACCTTGATTTAGGTGAATTTCACTCATTTGCTCTCGGTCTCTGAGTGTCGCATTACTAACCCTTATTCTAGATCTCAGTTTAACTATCTTCTCCCAATCTCAAGTTAGTTAGATGAAGGTTGGTAGCTTCAAATTACTGTTGTGGTCTCTTTTTTCTAATCTCTCTTACTCCCTCAAGAAAGTATCGAATATAAGTGAGTTCCTAACGTTTGCAATTGTTAAGAATGCAATCAAAGTGAAAGAGACCACAATGCATGCAAGAATACCAATGTAAAATGACTTTGCACTTTCTCTGTTTTGTTAATTCATCAGGATTTCCGCAACCCTAGTTATGGGGTTTAATTGCTCATGATTGTAAGAACACATATATAATTCATTAATAAAATCATACAAATAATAAGAATTAGAATCAAAATCTCAAATTAATCTCAAACCTTAAAAATCAAGAACAAGAATTTCAAGAAACCCAGAGACACTCTTACTTACGCCTCATAGGTAAGGGGCGTAGGATTTAGAGTAACTTAGCAACATTCATAATCTTCAGTACCCTACCTATGTGGACAACCTATGGGCCTGTATGTAGTCTCGTAGGTAGCCTGCCTACTATTCCGTATCACTTTTTCTCCTTCTCTTCTCCTAACTCTATTTTCATCCTAAACCAACTAAAAGGCACATCATATTTAACAAAAATACCTAAGTACTTACATAATTTTCTTGTTTTAAGTAACAAAAGTGCCATGAAACCATGACACATCAACACTCTCAATTTAGAACGTTTGCATATTTGCAAACAACTAACACATAAAAGAAACCTAAGGCACCTACATCAGTCAACTCAATTTAACTCAAATTTCTTACCCCTTCCTATTTTTCAAAGCCACTGCATGGATCCATGTAGCACAGCAATATGACACAAAAGGAATCAAATGATGTCATTAGATTAACAACAAACAACCAAGCATACATGCAATAGACACTACCAAACAATTAAGAATACAGCCCATGTACCCTCACAACAGGGAAGTCTCAAATCTCACAGTATCATCATGTATGTCAATGTAGGGACTACATCAAATTCTCAGTATCATCATGTATGTCAATGCAGGGACAACATCAAATTCTCATACTCTCAAAGAAGTTCAATAACATGCATAAAATACCATAGGCTTGCCCTTATTTTCTATAACTTAGTTTTTTCAGACAATTAGATTGGGATCACTAGAGAACTTTCCTAAGCTTGTAATTTAGTATTTGGGGTAGGTATGGTACATATGGGAAATGGTGACTCACCTTCCTTGACACTACACTTACTTTATTGGCTCCACTACTTACTCATGCTTCTTTTATTCCTCCATTTTCTCCTTTATTGTTTATTCAGATTAGGTGCGGTATTCTTCATTCTTTTCATTTATTCACTTTTTTTCCTTATTAGTTTGTCCTTCTTTTTTACACTTTTTACCACACCTAACTCTACTTTCTTTTTATTTATTCACTTCTTCATACCTATTTTCAGCTACGCACCCCTATGATAGCTACCATCAACTTAGAAAATTTTTCTGAATTAAGGTACACAGTGTTGAAGGAGGAATCAGGGTCAAAACAGGTTTATTGTAATTAAATGGAAAGGTGAAAAGGTCAAAACAAGAAAATAGGTCAACTTAGGGTCAAATTAAGGATCAAGGGATACTTATTCTTATTTGGTCGGTCTTTTAGGTTGAGAGTGGACTTATTCAAACACATCCTATGATCATGTCCCAACCAACTATCCTACAACATAGACAAGACTAATAAAAAAAGTTCCTAATTAAATACACAAAGTGAACTAGGTAATGCCTCTCATACATGGTATAGGGTTACACTATCAACTACTACCTATCTAATTCATGCAATGCTAAGCTATAGTTATTTTGTCCCTAATACTAATACCATAATAAGATTCAATAGTGGTCACACATATATGTACAACATACAGTTCACAAAAATTTAGGACGGGTATCATCTTTTTCAAACACTTTTTAAAAACACAAAACAAACCATATTGAATGCACTTAGATTCCTTATTTTTCTTCTAAATAAGCTAAACAACACATAACATATATTACGACACAACATAATACCTAAACATATCGGCTCTACTATCATAGCACACCCTAGGGAAAAGAGACACGACATAAAATTCTGAGTGGTTTGGTACACCCCCACCCCAACTTAAAACTAATGCACTGTCCCTAGTGCATAGAAAATAACAAATAAAAGGGTGTAGGGACATACCTGGGATGCTTTAGGCATCAGAAGAGGGCTCACCCCAACTGTGGAATCATATGGCTCATCGCCAGGAGGTGTTGGTGGTGTTCGACTAGGAAAGGCACTCATTTCCATCTGGGCATGCCTCTGCTTGTCGATGTCTCACTGTAGCATAAAATCTGTGGTGGCCTTCTTCAAGCCCTATCTAAATTCATTGAAGTCACCTTGATTACGTCCTTTCTTGGCCCCAAAAGTCTGGGCCTCATTTTCCTCAGCAAATAAGTCAAAAAATAGTGGTGGTGATCTGAGCAGCTACTACATGAAAAAAGAAATCATTGGAGGGGTGACTGGAATATGGCTCTCAGCTAAAAAGTGAACCTCTGATCTCAACGTAGCCACTCTTGCAAAGGCCCGATAAATCAGGCACTTAAGCCTCACGAAGTTGTGCTCCCATCTAATCCTTAAAATTATTAATACACTCGTGTAGATCTCTTGTGAACCGCTTTATGATAGTCATCATCCTAGCCTTATATCTTGCCTTGGATTCCTCTAATATGGTCCAGACTCATGGCCTGATCTGGTCTAATAATATGGCTAACTCAATCTCGGTATGTGTCTAGCAATCACTCAACAACTATTAGTGATCCACCAACTACTGTTAGAACTCTCGAGGCGTACAAACAAAACCAAAAATCGATGGCCGAGGGGGCAACATAGAAGTAGGAGTGGGTTTAAGGTGCCCGTAGCCCTTTCACTGGCAGCAGTAGTAGTAGACACAGTACCAATATCGCCTATTATTGTCACTTATCAATATGCTCAGTCAACACAGAAGTCCCTTCAAAGTGGGCCAAACTTGAAGATGTAGATGGTTGTGCTCTATGTAGTACATCGACTTGTCAACATCCTTAATCAAGTAAACATCAGCCATGCGGGTGAACTCCACTATATGGTCAACCCCTGGAATACCTGGTACCCCTTCTGTATCACATAAATTCTTTATCAAGCAAGGAAAAAGGATAATAGTGAACATACAAAATTTCCTCTCATGAATCTCAGATCGGATCCACTTGGCGAAATCAATATCATAGCCAACTATAAGGTTGACAATCAGTACAACTTGATCCTATGTGAGCACAATGTCCATCAAAACTTTGCTGCAAAGCACAACGAAGTCTTTTCAATCTTTAGTTTCTCCTTGACCTAAGGGACAATAGTACCCGACTCAATAATCTGCTTAGCTACCTATCTAGCCAAGTCTCTCCTTTACTATTTCAGATCAGAATGTCTCATAGTACGCCTACTTCTCATAAAGCGCAACCTATAATCAAACTCTACTGTCATGGTTGGCCTTATAAACTCCACCCTAAATAAGAAATAATGAACAGTCTCCTTAGATACATCAACTGTAAGCCCTCTGACTAGTGTATGAGTCAGTAGGGAAAGGTTCACCCCTCTACCCTTAACTGGACTGACCAAATATATCGATGCCACATATAAAGCATAGAACTCCCAAATAATCTCTAAGTAGTAAGATCCTGAAGGCTAGTCTATCCACTTAAGTCGATATCTGTCAAAAGCAACCTACAAGCATGGAGCTCCTACTGAGGTGGCTATATCAATTTGGGTTTCCTCAACAATATGATGCTGCGATCTACCTTACTCAATAATGACACAATTTCTATCATATATGCTTTGCATGACCTTCGTACACCATCTTGGAATGACCTAAGCAACTGGTACTGTAGAGATGTATGTTGACTCTTGAGTGATTAAAGATGAAGCCGAAGCATCCTAGGTACCCAATAAAGTATCAACATCCTCCTCATATTGGGGTGCCTCTAAAATAAGATCACTTGTACCCAAACCTGACTCTGTGCCTTTCTCAAATTAGGGACGATTGAATCCTTCTCAACAATACTAAAAATGACCTCGTCCTCTTTCTCATCAAACTAGAAAGGGACAGAAGAGTATGGTAGTGATATTCAGGATGAATTTATCTGAGGCCCAGGCTGCATAACATGATATAGGGGCTCATAGGGACGACCTGAGGTGTTGGTGGTGCCCAACTGAATAGCAACCTTGTTTGCTGCCTATCTCTGAACTTGACCCCTAGTCTGGCGTGGAGCCAAGGGTAAGTTATCAATGGGATACTCCTCTATAGATTTACGCTGTTTGAGAGACTCATCTCTTAACCTGGACTATATGCCATTATTTTATGTATCCTTGGGTTCCATAGTACTTGTAAAAAGAGTTGTCAGTGATTAAAATATAATAATAGAGCAGAATATGAGAAGAAAATTGAGACCCCAACTTAGAGGCTACCTACGACCCCTACCTATGGGTCGTAGGTAGTACCTATGGGGTCTTAGGTAGTCTCTTAGGTAGTAGAAAAAGCCTCTAAACTTTCAGGGATTCAGGTTTGACACCTATATGGCCATCTATGAGCTCGTAGGTTTTACTTACATGCTCGTAGGTAGGTTTTGTGGGTTCAATCTGACGAATTTTTAACTTCTTCCTAATATTTTCATTCGACACAGATGAATTTTCAATTTTTAGACTAGATTCAATCACCATAGCTTGCGTCAATACAATTTACACAGGTATTTCAAACCTTATTCACATTAATTAACTTCTACTTCTACTTTTCTGGGAATGCCCAGGTTATTTCAATCAAAACCAAGTTATTAATCAAGTTTGAATTATGAAAACGTTAACTTAAGTGAAGATTGTAAAAGTAGAAGATGAACAAGTGGTTTAGCCCCAAACTCTAAGTATAATACGTATAACTATATGATGTGGAGTAGGGTTTACCGTATAAACTTTTGAAAGAGAGATGAAGAGTTTGAATTTAAGAGGGGGAGCGTAATTGAAGAGTTTGAGGCTTAAAGAATTGGGTTCTAATAACATGGATTGCCGATCCGAGTTAGGTTATAAAGATCCGACCCATTATTTTTTAAACAAAATCTTGGCCCTACCTATGAACCTACTTACAGTCCATAGGCTGTACCTACAGACCTATAGGTAGGAATCGTAGGTTGGACCTACAACCTATTTTATTTATTCCTATGACCAACCAACAGGATCATAGGTTGTACCTATAGGGAAGTAGGAAGGGGGTCGTAGGTTGATGTTCAGCGACACCAATTTTTTTTATTCCCACAACTCAATTTACATGTCATGGGTTGGACTTGCGAAACTGTAGGTAGAGTCGTAGGTCCACTTTCCTGGACTTGTCTAAAATTTTACAATTTTACCATTCTCCAATTCCTCCTCCATGCTTTATCACTTACAAAACAAAAACAAAGTAAACACTAAAACCTTGGGTTGCCTCCGAAGCAACACTTTATTTAACGTTGCGGAACGACATGGCTATGTTGGGTACTCAAACTTCACCAACAATCCCATGGGTTACCTCCAATACAGCTCCTGATTTAACATCGCGACACGACTCAGCTTCTTTGGATACTTAGACTTCACGCAACAATCTCACATACTTTCAACTCTTCCATGCTTCCCATGTAATGCTTATCCCGATGCCCATTCACCTGGAATGAGGAATATCCATCTTGTTTTAGCTCAATTTCACCATCTGGGAATAACTTAACCACGGTGTACAAACCACCTAGACTTCAACTTGTCGAGAAGTAAGAAAAGTCCCAAATTATACAATATGACCACATCACCGGGTTGGAATACCTTTTTCTCAATTTTCTTGTCGTGATAAAACTTAACCTACTTCTTATACAAGGTTGAGATTTTATACGCACAGAGGAAAAATTCATCTAACTCATTTATCATATCTAACCTCAAGTGCGCGGCATCACTCCATTCAAAATTCTGCTTCTTCCATGCCCACAGTGCCTTACACTCAAGTTCAACTAGTAAGTGGCATGCCTTTCCATACATAAACTAATAAGGTGGGGCACCCATGAGAGTTTTAAAAGTTTTACGGTAGGCCTTAAGTTCATCATCTAACTTTATCGACCAGCCAGTCTGATTGGCATTCATAGTGTTTGCCTAAATAGACTTGATCTCATGATTGGAGACCTCATCTTGCCCACTTGTCTGTGGATGGTAAAGTGTTGCCACCTTATGTTTAACACTAGATTTATCAAGTAGGGCCTTGATAGACGATTGTAAAAATAGGACCCACCATCACTAATAATTGCTCGTGGAGTACCAAATAGAGAGAAAATGTTCTTCTTCAAAAATATAATGACACTTTGACCATTATTATTGGGAAGCGCAACCGCATCCACCCACATAGGCATATAGTTGATTGCCACCAATATGTACTTCATGCCATGTGAACTCACGAATAGACCCATGAATTCAATACCCCACCATTAAATAACTCAAGCTCATGAATAGGGGTCATGGAAAGCTCATACTTTCATGAGATATTGCCCTGCCTTAGGAATTGGTCACATGCACGAGCATAGTCATGTGTATCTTTATAGATCACTGGCCAATAATAACCATATTACAGAATCTTATGGGCAGTGCGAGTACCTCCATGGTGACTCCCAACTGGAGACAAATGACAGGCTTCTAAAATACTCACCATTTCAACTTTGGGACTACACCTCTAAATAACACCATCTGCACACACCAAAAATAAGTAAGGCTCATCCCAAAAGGACCTTCGTACCTTATTCATAAATCATTTTTGTTGCTAAAATGACATATCATCTGGAATGAGACCACTTGCCAAATAATAGGCAAAGTCAGCAATTTAAGGGATTATGTCTTGTGATGCTGCCAAGACGCACTCATCTAGAAAAGTATCATCAATCTAAAAGTCATTATTTAGGTTTAAGCAACGCTTTCTCTTCTAGGCGGGATGGATGATCTGCAACTTAGTTTTCTATGTCCTTCTGATCCTTAACCTCAAAGTTATTCTCTTGCCACAATAGTAGCCATCAAATCAATCTAGGCTTAACATACTTCTTCTCCATAAGGTAACTACGAGCTGTATGGTCTCTGTGCATAATGACTTTGTTACCAATTAAATAGGACTGAAACTTCTCAAAACAAAACACCACCGCAAGCAATTCTTCTTTAGTAACCGTGTAATTTTTCTATGTGGGGTTGAGTGCTTTGTTGGTATTATAATGGGATGAAGAATCTTATCAAATCTTTGGCCTAGGATAGATCCTAGGGACATGCCAATGGCATCACACATCACCTCAAATGGAAGAGTCCAATCCGGAGACACAATAGTAGGAGTTGAGTTCAACCACTTCTTAAGGCAGCCAAATGCCTTAAGACAAGCATCATCAGAAACAAATTTCATCTCCTTATCTAAAAACTTGAACAATGGATTTGCAATCTTAAAGAAGTCCTTGATGAACCACCTATAAAAACCTATATGACCCAAGAAACTTTGAATACTTTTCACAAAAATCGCTGGAGGAAATTTTTCAATCACCTCAATTTTTTTCTTGTCTACCTCTATCCTCTTTTTTTAAATTTTGTGCCCAACAATGATCCCTTCTTTTTTCATAAAGTTAAAATTTTCCTAATTCAAAAATAGGTTTCACTCCTAAAATCTCTGAACTGTATTAGCCAAGTAAGCTAAAAATTCATCAAATGAGTCACCCACTATAGAGAAATCATCCTTGTAGACCTCGATAACCTTAAACATATAAAAAAACATAAAAATTATGCAATGCTGAAAAGTCATGGGAGCATTAGAAAGACCAAAAGACATTCTCTTAAATATGACCGTACGATATGGTTATGTGAAACTGGTTTTCTCTTGGTCTTCATGGGAAATAGAGATCCGATTATACCCTGAATAACCATTAAAAATCAATACTATCCTCTACCTGCAAGACGATCTAGCATTTTGGTCCATGTATGGCATAGGAAAGTGATCCTTCTAAGTATTTATCTTTTGATAATACATGCAAGCTCTCTCTCCCGTGATTGATCTCATGGAAACTACTCGTTCTTTTCATTCTGGACCACAGTGATCCCATAATTATTTGGCATATACTGAACCAGGCTCACCTATTTACTATCGATAATAGGGTAAACCACATATGTATTCAACCACTTAATAATCTCTTTCTTTATTACCTCTTGCATAGGTGGATTTAAACGACGTTGATGCTCACTTCTAAGTACGCACTCTGATCCAAGATGAATCTTATGAGTGCAAATTCTGGGTGGAATCTCAATAATATCCATAATAGTCCAACTAATGACACGTTTAAACCTTTGCAATAACAAAACAAGGATCAACCTGTGAATCCAACAAATCTACTATAATAATGACCAACAAGGTATTATTGGCTCCCAAGAATGTGTAGCATAAATGAGAGAGGGATTTTAATTCCAAAATTAGTGGCTCCTCAATAGATGGTCGATCTGGTGGGGTTCCTCTATTCTTTAAATGAAGATCCAACTTCTATAGTGCCTGAACCTTTGCCAATAAGTATGCTCACCATCTCATTATACTCTTTGATACCATCATTATCAAAATTTATGATCATTATCACTAATGCCTCTACACTAAGTCTCTTCTCAATAGGTGCAATCAATGCATCTCCATATGTGGTGTCTATCACAGAAACTACCCGCATATCTTTTGGCTGCCATTTTGATTTATACATACTGAAAGTAACCTATTCATTGTTGAGCCTAAATTTTATCTGTTCTATCTTCATGTCAACCAATGCCCTACCCGTGGCTAGGAAGGGCCTTCCCAAGATGATCAGGATGTCCTAATACACCTCACAACCAAGAATAACAAAATCAGCTGGAAAAATGCAAGAAGACACCTTCACCAACACATCACAGAATACACCAACTAACTTTTTCACAATGTGATTGACCATCAATAATCTCATAGATGTAGGCTTAGGTGCTCCCAACCCCAACTACTTATATATAACTAACAACATCAAATTTATGCTAGCTCCCACATCACATAATACTTGTGCAAAATTAAAGGACCTAATAGTATAAGGAATAGTAAAAGCCTTGGGATCCTTCTTCTTCTCAACCAAAGATCAGAAAGCAATAGCACTGCAATGATGCATATTATCAGCAGGCTAAAAACTCATTGTTTGCTTATTAGTCACTAAGTTCTTTATAAATTTTTTTTAATTGGGTATCTACTACAAAGCTACCATAAAAGGGATATTCATAGACAATTCCTTCAACATCGACATGAATTTTTGATATTTCCCTTTTATGATTTATTCTTCAACCTTTGTGAAAAAGGTGGGGATGGTTATGGAGTGGGTTCTAATAATGGATCGACCTCATTACCCTTTTCTTTATCATTCTCAGCTAGTTTTTCTACACCTATCAATTTTTGCAATGTCTCACCATTAGTCATCAGCTTCTCAGTTTCATCTTCGGGTACATCATCAATATCTATAGTATCATTTCTTACCTTATCAACTAATGGTATAGGTGTATCAATAGTATCCTTACCACTCCGAGTGGTGATAGCTAAACAGTGACTGTCGTTCTTCAAATTCTGAATAGTATTACTCAGATGAGTGCCTTGTTAATACTGATTTAATGTAGCCTACATCTTTCTGAAATGGTTTTTAAGATACTTAATCATGGTAGAATAATATTCTATGTTTTAGCTCAATCTCGATATGTCTGTATTAATCTTCTTATGGTAACTCTCTTGGATCTCTAATACCTTCATAAGCTTAGCAAGCAATGCTCCCATTCTATAGTCAGCATCACGATCCCTCAGTGGAACATAAAAACCACTCTTCTCCTGGTAATCATCCTTTATCCTCCAGTCATCATCATGACCTCTACTCTAGTCCCTATACTTGTCTCCATTGTAGTTTTAACCTTGATTCCCTTGCCTCGAGTTCCAAGTTTCTTGATTAGACCCTTGGCCCTTTGCTCAGAAACCAACTATCTTTATATCTAAATACTTCACTTTCTCTTCAAAATCTGACTCGTCATGTCTAAAAGATTTACCTTGTGCACCCACTATATTCACCTTTTCTATTCTGATTGCTATAAGTTTCTTAGTAATCAGGCCAAATCTCAGTCCTCAGTTGTGTTACTTCTTGAGACACTGTCTTATATAAGGCTCTCTGATCACTGGAAGCACCAATAGTATAAGTACCAACTGACCTATCCACCTCTATAGTATGCCACCCTCGGTTGGTTTTAGTAATTCAATCTAAAATTTCTATAGCCTACTCCCAACAATGATTCTAAAAGACCCACCGATAATAGTATCAGTCACTGCCTTCGTTTTTGTACTCAACGCTCTATAGAATATCTCCAACAAGTTTTAGCCATTGCCTTGGGTTTTGTATTCAAGGCTCCATAGAATATCTCAGACAAGTTTCAGCCTAAAATTCTATGGTAGGGAACATTCATCAGCTTCTTATTAAACCTCAACCAGGTATCATATAGTGCCTCTGAATATAACTACCTAAAATTATAAATCTCATCCTTTAATTGCAACATTCTATAAGTCGAGAAAAATTGGTCCAAGAATTACATCTGCAACTCATTCTAAGTGGTAATGGAACCATGAGACAACTCTCCTAACCATAAAATTACTTTACCTGTAAGAGAGTATGGGAACAACCCAAGTCCTAGAGCTTCCTGACTCACCCCTGGCATATTGTACAAAGTACAAATCCCAACAAAGTTGTGCCTATTTGCATCATTAGTGGGCAAACAAGCAAACACACCCTTCAGATTAAGCAACCGAATCATTGCACTTGTAATGTCAAATTTTGTTCCTTGGGGCAACTCTCGAAGAGTGATAGCCCTTGTCTCAATCAATTTAAAATACCTTAATTCTTTTTTTGGATCATCATAAACTACCAATTATGGTAGAACAAGTTATGGAACTCTATTTCTCCTAGATGTATCTCTTTCGAGTGTTCCTCGGTGCTCTTATACTTGTATAATTCTTTTCTCCTCTATAGTTGCACGACAGACAACTGCCAACCTCGTATTTTCTTTAGCTACTAATTGAGCAGTGGTTTGTGCGACAGTTACTTGAACACCATGCGGAGGCAGTTGATTCAATACATCTGGTTCATTATTAACCCCTTTGCACTGGGCTTCATGATCAAGATCTTCCCCCCTTTCTATCTTACGATTCAATCGTAAGGTCTGTTTAAGCTTATGATCAAATGGAGTCAGGGGATCGCCTTGACTATGGATACTAGGTACACACCGGTGTGTGTAAAAAATAGTAGAAAACTGAAAATCAACTACTCCAAAAACCTCAATCAATCAATCTATAACCATATTCCCTAACACCGTTGTCAAAATTTGATGTTGCCTAAATTATAACTCTTATAAATTATAACGTGGATTCTTGTAAAATATAAAATCCAACAAATTTGGAGTTGACCCCACATGGAATATCAAAAATGTCTATCATGAGCTTACAGATGTCATTAGAAAGTGCAGAAAATAACTAGAAGGTTTTGTATGAATAATAGTAACAGTAACAATGCTGGAAAATATGGTTGTTATCAATAAGAGATGATCACTAGTATTGTGTTCCCCTGACATCTTAGCTTCACAGACTTCTCATGCTTATTAAACTATCTTGCTGTCATGCATGCATAATCTAACAAGTTATGTATCACCTAAATGTTCCTTGACCTTGGTTTAGGTGAATTTCACTCATCTCCCCTCGGCCTTAGAGTGGCGCGTTACTAACTGTTATTCTGGATCTCAGTTTGACTATCTCCACTCGATCTCAAGTTATTTAGATGAAGGTTTATAGCTTCAAATTACTGTTGTGATCTCATTTTTCTAATCGCTACCTCTCTTTTGATCAAGTATAGAATACAAGTGAGTTTCTAACAGTTTCAACTGTTAAAAAAGCAGTCAAAGTGAAATAAACCATAATACATGCAAGAACACCAATGTAGAATGACTTTATACTTTCTCTATTTTGTTAATCCTTTAGGGTTCCCACAATCCTAGTTATGGGGTTAGTTGCTCATGATTGTAAGAACACACATATAATTCATAGATGAAAGCATATGAATAATCTCACAAATAATAAGAAAGAAAATTGAAATCTCAAATTAATAACCTAAAAACCAAGAACAAGAATGTATCTCATAACTTAAATCATTGTTAAAAGTGTATAAAGTGCGTAAACTAATAAGAAAACATACAATGGGTATTGATAGATACATCAAAAAGCCTATCCTAAAGAATGAAGGGAAATAAAGTCACCACCACCCTATGACCCTACTTATTGGCAGTAGGTAATACCTAGAGGGCATAAGTAGGCTTGTCAAAATCAGAGAAATCTTCAGGCTGCGGATCACCTAGCTACAAGGGGTACCTATGGTTCATAGGTAGTACCTACGTATCATATGTAGGGGCGTAGGAATCAGAGAAACTCAACAACATTCAGAACCTTTAGTAACCTACCTATGTGGCCAACCTATGGGCCCATACTACTTACGGCCTATAAGCAGGCTCAGAGGTATCCTGCCTGCTACTCTTCATCTCTTTTACTCCTTCTCGTTGTCGTTGTACTACCCCATAAGATTCTATACATGTTTGAACTACTAAACACATGTTTAAAGAGGTTCCAAGGCATTAATTCACACTAAGTACAAAAAACTTAACCATATTAGTATCCCAAGGATTCAAGGATTTTATTTTCAGCCTTCTCAAATTTTAAATGTTGATTTTTGAGTTGAAATATGTTTAGGAATGTTAAAATGGTCATTTGGGAGAGTTTCGAAATTTTTGAAAGAGGTTCGGGGTGATTTTGGACCATGGAGGCTGTAATCCTCCGCGATATTGGTGTGTCATGGAGGTTAGACTCTGCTATAACCTCTGTGACATGGAGGCTAGACCTCCACAATAAGCTCTGTGACATGGAGGCTAGCCTCCACAATAACCTACGTGACACAGAGGTTGTATTTTCCTACTTTCTTAATTAAAAATTCAAGGGGCATTTTGTTCTTTCCCCCTTACCCCAAACGTACAAATAACAAATTAAAACCCCAAGAGGTGCATCAGTTGGCCCATTCTCTATCAGTTATAATACATAAACTCATCCCTCTTTCCCAAGAACATAAAATTCAAGTTTTTCTTCAATGATTCAAGCATTCAAGTTCCAATTCCAAGCTTCTTCTTCAAGAATTCAAGCAATTAAGGTATGTGGGGTATTCATCAATGGTTTTCTTCCACCTATTGAGTCCCAAAATCCCTTTTGTTCAAGTTTGAATTTCTTATCGTCTTTTATGAAAATATCAATGTTAATTATGAATTTAATCTATATTTTCTTGAGTAGTTTTGAATTTAAGCTATGTCAATAAGTTACCCCATGTGAATTATGAACTTTATGCTTTAAGCTCCAATCACCCATGTTATGTATGGTTGAAACCATGTTAACTTACCAATTCATGAATTAAATTGTGTGAACATGTTTTTCTCCCAAGTTTAACATATCCCATATTCAAATTCATGGATTTCACTAGTTTTGTGAATTGCATTAAGTTTTGGCTCTTGGAATCATGAATTTCCTTACAATGTTATAAATATTTTTATTGTATTTAAAGTATCATTCAGTGCTAGAGGGTTATGAACACCCGATACCTCTATATTTTTACATGTTTCTATTGTGAAGTGACAAGGCAGTCAGACTATGATTTTATTATCATATTTTGATTATTATGTTCATACTGAGCACTTATTAGTATAGTCCCATATCATGTTAAACGAATAATAATACCAATGTCAATCAGTTGAGAGTAACTGTAATGACCCGAGACTATCCCCTTGTCATTACACGGTGCTTAGGACCACAAGTGATCCCAAGCTAACCCTTGTACTGGCATAACTTATGAGCAACTGAATAAAATACATAAATCATGAAGTAATAAGCGGGAAAAATACATTTAGCTAAATAGCTTTGCAAATAAAATCATTAAGATGAATACAACTTTGCTTATATAAACAAGACTGAAATCAAATACATCAACTTCTACTGACTGTCTATGAAGTCTCTACTAATATTGACTATAGGTAGTCGAAAAATAACCCCCAACTATCCTAAATCAATACGACTGAATAAAGAAAAATGAAATACTACTCGAACTACGACTAACTCAAACCCTTGAATCAACTGGTACAACTACAACTATCTGATTTTTATATATGGGCTACAACTGGTACCTATATTATTAAATAATATAGCACATAAACATATACGTGGATCAGTATATTTGGAATGTACTAACTATATGGGGGTGGATGCATAAGTAAAATAATAATGCAATAGTCAAACACACTTTCAAAAACTGCATGCTAAATGTAAGTGACTCACCTTGTCTTGAATAATCAAAAACTATCTATTCTTAAATCATGTATAGTAAAACATTAAAGTAATTCTTGTGAGCCACCACACTTAGTTCTAAAAGTTTTACTCTGTTTTCAAATCATGCATGCTAAGTGATAAAGGACTCACCTTTATCATATGAAAACTGAAAGCTAAAATCTGATAATTGATGTCTTATGTAAAATAATATCTGAGTAAATTTGTGAGCCTTTACCATAGTTTCTAAAAGTTGTTTTGTTATTTTGTTTTAGGACTTAGTCTTAGGGAGGTTCTTCTAACCGACATAAACCATGTGAGCTATCATGGAGTCCGACATCTTACCCACGTTGGGGAGATTTTTTCTACCCTTGCCATTAGAATAGAACCTTATCTTAAGTGATCACTAACTTAGGCCACTATGGGCGCTTTAAACCTATGATGTCTAGTATTTTTGGGGTATGAAACCTTGGAATCATACCTGACTCGGTGCTAAATACTACTCCCATACTTATCACTCAAAATTATAGGAAACTCACCTTAAAATAGCATAAGGGTTTATAATGAAAACCAATTATGCTTATTTTTATTTAAGTCTGAAACTATATGAACAATGTGGATTCCTTATCTTAGCTTAGGATCAAAAGATCAATTCATTCTTGGATCCTGGTAAACAATCATTCAATTCATTCTTGGATCTTGGTAAACAATCATCAAAGAGGCTTAAAATTATAATCTTCTTAAAATATCAATACTAAATTTTAGCGCTTAAAACCCATGCTTTAAACTTATGCAAATTCATAGTAAAACATCATGCTCAATATACTTCTTGAAATACTTCAACAATATCATGCTTAAACTCAATTGAAAATCTATAATCAATGTCTCAAATAATACTCATGGTGTTCAAATCATAAAAGAGAATTCTTTAAATCAAGACAAATATGGACATTCATGCTTCAATCACTTTATAAATCCAAAATTCAAAACAAGGTACTCTGGGTATGAACCCTAATTGCAATTCATGTAAATAAATGTAATTTAATCTTTAAAACTAGTTTTGGGCATAAGGATGAAAGGAGTATCCTTATTCATAACCCCACATACCTAATTTGATTAATTGGATATAGAAGTTTGAACTTTGAATCCTTAATGACGTTCTTGAAGCTTCTTCTTGAAGTTCTTGAACCCGGAAACTTGAATTCTTGATTATCTTGAAAAAGAAATGGTGAAACTTTGGATTTCTTGGAGTTAAAGTTGGAGTTTTAGGGTTTTTTAAAGAGAAATTTGGTGAATAATGAGTATATTTTGCTTAGAATAACGTATACTCTTCTATTTTTATGACCTAGGGCTGTAGGGAAAAAATAAGACTGCCTCTCGGAATTAAAAGTTTTAGCAGAATCCTGATT
The DNA here is from genome assembly GCF_002878395.1 of Capsicum annuum. Classification (NCBI taxonomy): domain Eukaryota; kingdom Viridiplantae; phylum Streptophyta; class Magnoliopsida; order Solanales; family Solanaceae; genus Capsicum; species Capsicum annuum. The sequence continues at coordinate 95,567,979 of NC_061112.1, read as the reverse complement.
TTGAGGCTTACCACTAAGCACTATTGGTTCCACCGCTATAGGCACTGCCCAGTGGTAACCTACTGTTTTGGAGAATCCCAATTTTTAGGCTTACCACTGAGCGCTGTTGGTTCCACCTCTATAGGCCCCGCCGAGCAGTGTAATCGCGGTGACCTACTGCATCTCTTCACAAATATGGCTATAACTTTTAGCTCGAGTATCGAATTAAGAAAAAATTGGTATCATTGGAAAGCTGACTCAATTATATACAACTTGGTGGGTCTTGATATATAAAATTCTATGTAAATAAAAAGATATACATGTTCAAAGTAGACCGTTATAGAACCAAATACTAAACTTTGAACGAATCAAAGGTTCTTAGCTCAACTTTATTCTAAGTGAATTCTATGAATATTTTTTACTTCGAGAGCACTTCATAAACTAGGGTAATGATCATGACACATGTATTAACATACAAATCATGAGATTAACATTCATACACATAGAAACGATGATTTGAATCCTAGCACAAAAATATGAGGTGCTATAGTAACATTTAGTAACGAGTGAACACAGGGATGGCGGCTTCCACGTCAGTTAGACATGAGTCGTTAGTAGAAGTCCCTAAATTCCATACCTACAGTGCCACCATAGATTATAAGGGGTATCTTGTCAGTTAGGCATGACACCTTCGCCCTTCTGGACATCAATCTTGTTGATCCACATTGTCAATCATGTGTTAGTACCCCTAGTTAGGTACTAATACCCTTATAACTGGGGTTACAGGTTGGGCTCCGATAGCTCAGATTGAGGTATGTCGGTTGTAGTTATCTTCCACAGTCTCAGTATAGTATTTAGACCATATCAGATCAGGTTTCCATGACCAAGTATTTAGTTATCAGCTATTCAATAATTCGGTTTTACAGATTATTTCAGTATATGTTTTACTTGGTCTTGCATTTTTTTTTACTATTTCATGCATCCATGTTCAGTATCCATATGTATTTTCGGTTAGTCCCTATATCACATACCAATACATTCAAAGTACTGACCACGTACTCTCTTTTGTGTAATATTGATTTCATAATATAGTTTTGGATGCTCAGTTCTCCGATTGCCCTTAGTCAGATAAGTACCTCTTAGCAGTAGTAATGGTGAGTTCTCGTCCATCGAGGATTAGTTATTTTCAATTATTTCAGTATTTCTTTATGTTCAATCGGTCGGGGTTTGTTGGATGTTTGTCCTATCAACTCCTTATGTCTTAGAGGATTTCACATAGTCAGACTAGATTTTCAAATATTTAGATTTGTTTTCAATTTTTTTTATCAGTAATTCAGACATGTTGGTATTTATATTAGTTTAGTTTCCATATATGATACTTTATCATTATTTTATTCAGTGCTCACGGCAGGTACCAGATCATGGGTTAGCTTGGGGTCACTTGTTTCCTTAAACACCATATCACGACTAGGAGGTAGCCTCGGATCGTGACAGTCGAACTCTATTTTTCTGTAAAACTAACACAAAAGCACATCACATCTAACAAAAATACCTAAGTACTTGCATAATTTTCTTGTTTTAAACATAGAAAGGGCAATGAAACCATGGGACATCAGGAGAAAAATATAAATATACAAATGTATAATTAAAATCATATGGTTTGAAACATATATAAATCACAGTACATATGCATTTCAATTCACAAATATAGAATATATTCACAGACACAAAAATGCATTTTAATCATACAAAGTCACTAATACAAATACATTTAAATCATGTATATAAAGGTACATTCATAGATATACATTACATTTACAAATATAAAATGCATTTAACCATACAAAAGGCAATGATACAAATGTACAAATGTATGATACAAAATCTGTTTCAATTGCATAAGTCCATCGTACAAATAGCTTTGACTTGTACAAATGCACTGATACAAAAATAGAAATGTATAATTTAGATTTTAAATAAGTTATAAAATGTACACAAATTCATTGATCTACAATCAAAGAAAGATTTATACATTAACACAATCATTTTATGCTGGATACAATCGTCAAATAAAACTAAAAAATCTAAAATAAATTTACATATTAATACAAATATACAAATGTATATCATTTTATTCGTTGATGCAATTGTGCAAAGAATAAAAAAATTTAAATTGAAGAAATTAGATGAAATGGAACAAAGAGAGAAGAAAATAATGAAATAAATACAAAAATACATATGAAACTCTGAATGTATTTTAATATTGATTTGAGTAAAAAGAATTGAAAATTGTCATTGTAGATCTGAAAATGAAACTCTAAATGTATTTAGGAAATAGATTTGGGAATGTAAATTGAAAACTGCCATTGTAGATTTGAATGTATTTCAAAATCGTAATTGTAATTAACTTAGTTTTGGGGAATTTTCAGAAAGAAAATGAATTGAAATCACAATTTTGAGAGTGAAAAAAAAATTCAAATCATGTGTTGAAGATTTGAGGAAGAAAAGAATAAAGGAGTTGAAGATGAAGGGGGTGAGATAGAAGCAGGAGAAACAACATATACTCTTCTCAATAAATGGCTATTTTATTTAATGTTTGGTGACTGCGGAACAATAAACGTGACCAAAAAGAAATTTGTAAGCGACTACAAGCATTAACATAATTAACACTCAAAGTCCTAACAAAATTCTTATACTACTATGATCAATACTACATTAGTTCTACATCTTAATTCTTGAGTAGTAACTAGTGAGCTACAAGGTATTCCAGGGATCTTAGGTAACAAACTATAAGTTTTTTGATATATTTCCTCTTTTACGATTTAAATTTCTCTTATTGGATACTTAAATTAAGTAGACTTGGTTCTTGAATATCATCTTGATAGGTGGAGTTGGGAAGTTATAACTATTGTCATATTGAATCTATAACCCTCACAAGGTATTATTCCTCATTAAAGAATTTTACAAAAGTTGGCATCTTTGGTGCTTTGACCTTCATCGTAGCAATGTACGTTCCTGATTGAAGATTTCATCTGCCAGAAGGTGAGATAGAACTTTCAACTTTGGGATATCCTTGGGTAATGTGCCAAGTGTCTTAGTTAATCAAGTAGCCTAGAAGTATGTGTAAAAACTCGTGATGAAGAAGGTGATTTCTTTCTGCTCATGTATCATAACCCGAGACTACCCCTAGTCGTAACATGGTGCTTATAGTCACAAGTAACCCCAAGCTAACCCATAGCTTGGCACATCATTAGGATACTGGAGAAAATTAACAAAATACTGGGTGGAAGCTAAACTGACTGTAGACATAAAATAAAGGGATACAATACTGATAATTTCTGAAATACTCAACAAATAGAAAACATATCTAACTATCTAAAAGTCTCTAAAATATAGTGAGTTGCTGGGACAAGCCCCCAACTAACTCCAAGTGATTGAAAATAAATGAAATACTAAAATAAATAACTAATACTGGTCCTTGGATAATGAGTACTCACCAATACTTTAGCTAATGGCACAGATATGAGCTAAGTGCGATCCAGGTACTGAACGTCCGAACCTATATTATGAGACGACATCGCACAAATAAGTGTGTGATTAGTACTTAAATGTACTGAGTATGCGATATGGAAAGCAAACTGATATGAACTGAGCATGAATACATGAACATGTAAGCTAAATAAATGACCAAGAATAAATATATACTGATAAACTGAATAACTAAATAATTGATTAACTGATTACTTTATCAAGTAAACCTGAACTGAACATAAACTTAATATGAACCGAGGAATATGTGAGATAACAATAACCAACATACCCTAATCTAAGAAAATTAGGATCCAACCTATAACCCTTGTTGGAAGAGTGTTAGTACCTTACTAAGGGTACCAACACTGGCTGGCGTGGATCCACAAAACTGATGTTTCAAAGGACTAGGGTGTCATGCCTATCTAACGGGTGACCCCTTATAACATAGGGTGGCACCATAGTTCTGGAACTTAGGGCCTTCTACTAATGATCTCAGCCTTACAGATGCGAGAGCCGTTATTCCTGCATTTACTCGGTGCTAAGTACTACTCCCAGCTGAATGACACTAAAACATGAATTGAATTGCTCATCATAATAATATTCTAAAAGTATCAACTATTTATAATCTAAAGTTCTCAATATATGCAGACGGATATATATGCATAATTCCTTAGGTATTGGGTGTTGATAACCCACCAGTACTGACTAATGCAACTGAACATGATAAAGTTACAAGTTGGTCATAATAGGGAATTCATGATTTACTAAACATGGAAGATGTTACTCTTATGGGAAAACATATACTTATGGTATAGTTATAATAATAACTGAACAAATCATGGGAAACACATATTTGACGTGAAATACTAGATATGAAGGAAAATTTAACTGGAGAATGGAGAAATCTTTGGGACTCAATAAGTAGAAGAAACCTATTGATGAAATCCCACATACTTGGAAATGGAAGTCTTGGAGAAATCATTGGGACTCAATGGGTAGAAAGATCCCATTGATGAAATCCCGCATACTTTGAAGTGGAAGCCTTGAAGAAATCTTTAGAATTTGAGCTTATTCTTGAGAAACCCTAATTTGTCTTTGGAGAAGAAGAAATCGCCTCTTTTTGCTAAGTGTTGAGTTATTTTGAGTTATGAGGTGTTAGGGTCAATTTTTGACCCCCCTAATAATTGATGTTGGAGCGCCTAAATGACATGGGTTTGGGATTAAAAGAATGGGAAAGAATTAAAGACCTTTTTAATTTATGTAGGAATATTTGAGAAATAGTCATCACAGCTCGGGTAATGACTCATTACAACTGGTCACGAGTTATTGTTTGAGTCGTGAACTGAGGACCTGAGCTTTGGTACTTCACTGTTATGATAACGACTTTCCTCTTGATGACTCATTAGTACTGATAACAAGTCATTAGAAGGAATCGTTATCAAGTACTTGTTTTCTTTATTTCTTACTATTCTGATAATGTGTCCACACAATGACTTGTTATGTTTGATAACAAGTCGTGTGTTGGACTCATTGTCACTGGGCTGAGTTCTTGGTTACTCACTGTTGTGACTATGGGTCCTTTCTAACAACTCATTATTGATGATAACAAGTCATAGGGTAGGGTCGTCATCACTGGGCTGAATTTTTGGAATACTCACTAGTGTGGCAATGACTCATACGTAATGACTCGTTGTGTCTGAAATGGGTAGTTGCCAGAGTCATTGTCACTGGTACCTTAGCAGTCCCTTAGGAAATTTTCCATAACTTTTTACTATGATATAGGATTAAGGTGAGATTGTTGGTGTTGGAAAGCTAATTTAATGGTCTACCTAGTGGTGATTCTAAAGTTAAATATTTTAGGGTATTAGAATATCTACCTCTTGAGATCATTCATCCCTAAATAAAACTAAAATTTTGCACTAAATTCTTATGAGATGAACAATGAGTTAACATCCAAATCTGTGACTGGTGCATGGACTGAACTAAACTCATGAATGGATGTTATGACATGAAAATAGATGGATGGCTTGAGATAGAAATGAAGGAATTAATTTATTATAAAAATTATTACCTCAGGCTGGGACTGGGTTTAAAGAGAAAATATGGGGGTACTTGGCAAGCATATCTGCCTCTGCTTCCCAAGTAGCTCCCTCGACTGACTGATTTCTCCACAAAACTTTTTCTAATGCAACATCTTTATTCCTCAACCTATGAATCTAATAATCAAGGATCTCAACTAGGACCTTTTCATAAGAGAAACTATTTTCCTTGCCAACCCTTTCTAAAGGAACTACTGAGGATACCTTGCCATATCGATTCAAAATCTTATAGGGACCAACAAAGTGGGGACTGGGCTTTTCTTTCTTACCAAATCTCTTCACCTCTTTCATGGGCAAAAACTTTAAGTAAATAAAATCTTCAATACCAAAATCAAACTCCCTCATTCTCACATCTATATAGGATTTCTAAAAACTTTGGGCAGTTTTTTGCCTTTCTTTAATCAGCTAAACTTTTTCTATCGCCTCATGTACTAAATTTAGCGCTATCAAAGCTGCTTCACTAACCTCAAACCACCTAATAGGATATCTACACCTCCTACCATAATGAGCCTCAAATGGAGCTATTTGGATACTGGAGTGATAGTGGTTATTACACGCAAACTCACTCAAAGGTAAGTGATAATCCCAAATACCCTTGAAATCAATTACACACTCCCTCAACATATCCCCTAAGGTTTGAATGGTCCTATCTACATGACCATCTATCTGCGGGTGAAAAACTGTACTAAGATGAGCATAGGTACCAAGACCCTTCTGAAAAACCTTCCAAAACTGAGAGGTGAACTAGGTACCTTTATCTGAAATAATGGTTAATGCAACTCCATTCAACTTTAACAACTCCCTAAGATAGATCTTGGCATAATATTTGGCTGAATCTGACTATTAACAGGCAAAAAATGAGCCAACTTAGTCATTCGGTCTACGATAACACAAATAGAGTCTATTGTGGACAAGTACGAGGAAATTCTATAATAAAGTCCATATTTACCACTTCCTACTTCCAAGCATGAATACTAAATTACTAAAGCATACCAATAGGTATATGATACTCAACCTTAACCTACTAGCAATTTGGACAGTTAACAACAAATTCTGCGATATCCTTCTTCATGCCATTCCACCAATATATTTCCCGCTGATCATGATACATCTGTGTGGCTCCAGGGTGAATAGATTACCGAGAACTGTAAGTCTATAATAACATCTATTTCCTCAAATCATCCATATACAAAACACATAACCTATCTTGACAATGAAGGAAACCTTCTCTCTCTTGGGATAAAACCTCAACCTTCCGATTCTGAACTGCCTTCTTCAACTTAAGAAAAATAGGATCGCTATCTAGCTTTTACTTCACTTCAAAATCTAGAGAAGATTCCAAACCATTTAAGCCTAATTACTACCTTCGGCTGAATCAACCAATCTAATACCAAATCTAGCCTACTGATGAACCTCACGAACTAACTCTTTTTTTCATTCTCTAGACAAGCAACACTCCCTATAGACAATCTACTAAGGGTGTTGGCCATAATATTGGCCCGGATGGTACAAGATACTCATATCATAGTCTTTCAGTAACTCTAACCTTATTCACTGATGATGATTTATATCTTGCCGGCTAAACACATACTAAAGACTCCTGTGACTAGTGAACACATCAACATGAAATCCATAAAGATAATGCCTCTAGATTTTTAAGGCAAAAACAATTGTGGCCAACTCAAGATCATGAGTCGGGTAGTTCTTCTCATGGGATATGAGTTGTCTAGAGGCATATAATATAACCTTACCCCACTACATTAATACACAACCAAAACGATCTCTGGAAGCATTACACTAAACCACAAAACCATCTGAACCCTCTCGTCAAGTCCAAACTGGAGCGGAGGTGCGTCACATCTTCAACTCCTGGAAACTCTTCTCGCATAAATCAGACCACTAAAATTTAACTTTCTTCTAAGTAAGTGGACATGTGAGAAGCAATAGAGGAAAATCTTTCCACAAACCATTTGTAGTAACCAACCAAACCCAAGAAACTCCTGATATCTGATGGAGAGATGGATCTAGGCAAGTTCTTTACTGCTTGGTCTTTTGTGAATCAACTCAGATGCCTTCACCAGAATTAATATAAATGAGGAAAGCTACTGATTTCAACCAGAATTCATAGTTACTGAACTTATCAAATAACTGGTGATCTTTAAGAGTCTACAAAACAATCCTTGAATAGTGTGCATGCTCACCTTCACTACGAGAATAGATGAGGATGTCATATATGAAGACTATAACGAACATGTACAAGTTCTACTTGAACACTCTATTCATAAAGTCTATAAAGTTGCAGGGGCATTTGTTTGTCCAGAAAACATAATTACAAATTCAAAGTGACCATACAGAGTTCTGAAGGTTGTCTTCAAGATGTCACTTTCTCTAACTCTAAGCTGATGATAGCTGAATCTGAGGTTTATCTTAGAGAAATAATTAGCACCCTGAATTTGATTGAATAATTCATTAGTACTGGGGATTATGACTTTGTTAAACTAACTTTAATCGATGCACATTCAGAGAGAACCATCTTTATCATGCACGAAGAGAACTAGAGTACCCTATGGAGAGACACTACGCCTGATGAAACCCTTGTCTAAGAGATCTATTAACTGTTTCTTTAATTTCTTATGCTAGGAAGGATCTATTCTATAAGATGGAATTAAAATAGGCTGGGTATTAGGAATGAGATCTATCCCGAAGTCAACCTCCCTCTCAGAAGGAACTCCAAGCAGATCTTCAGGAAATTCTTTTAGAAATTCATTTACTACCGGAACTGACTCAAAACTCAGGATTTTAGACCTTGAGTCCTTGACTCGAATAAGATGATAGATGCACCCTTTGGAAATTATTTTTCTTGCCTTTAGGAAATTGATAAACTCACTTATAGGCACTGAGGTACTACTATTCTACTCTAAGACTGGCTTATTTGGAAACTAAATTGGGCTACTCTATTCCAACAGTCAACTGAGGCATAGCAAGAGTAGAGCCAATCCATGCCAAGAATGATATCAAAATCTGTCATGTCTAACTCAACAAGATTGAAGTGACTTTCTGGGATATTGTGACTGGGCAATTTCTGTATACCCATCTGGCTATGACTGAATTACTGGTTGGGGTAGAAACTAAGAAGGGATCTGCAAGGATTTTGGGACTGATACCAAAATCAATCGCTATATTGGGCATCACAAAGAAAAGTGTGGCTCCAAGGTCTAATAATGCGTACATTAATTTGAAAAAATTTTAATGTACCGGTGACTACATTAGGAGAAACCTCTTGATCCTGTCGAGTCTGAAGGGCATAAAGCCTATTCTGACACTGCCCACTAGTTGCACTAGAAGTGGTACCCTACTAAGTCGGGCGACCTACTAGAATGGCTGAAGAGTTGGTCTGACTCAACTATGATTATTTTTACTCTTATATGTAACCATAGGGCACTCTCTTATTCTGTGACCTGACTTGCCACACCCAAAATAAATATCACTACCAACCATGCATTTGCCCTTGTGATTCCTTGTCACGACCTGATTTACGAGTCGTGATGGCACCTACTAAAACCCACCAATAGGTAAGCCAACACCGTAACCCGAAGCTAAGGCAATGGATTACTCTAGTAGAAATGCTTGACAAGGGCCACAATAGATAACAAAATAACATGCAACAATGCTCCACAATAAACAAACAACTACGAATACCAATTCCCACGACCTGGTAATATTAGTACAAGAGAATCTATGTCCGACAATAGGAATTACATCTCAAAGTATAAATAGTCTTATACATTTGACTCGAATACAAAAAAAGAATAAATATTGAGGGAAAATGGGAGACTCAAACTCCAAGAGCTCACCCTATCTCCGGAAGATCAACACAACATGATCTCAACTTAGCAGTGGAAACTAGCACTCGGGTCTATAACAAAAAGCTGTAGAAGTGTAGTATGAGTACCAAAACACGGGTACTCAGAAGGAATCATCCGCCGACTGAGATAAATTATGATATAAATGTGATATAAAGTAAGACAATAACTATACGTCAAGGTACAGAATCAAACTTGAATGTTCTTCATCATCACTATACGAAATAACTAACCACTAGAACAATAATATGGTATCTCATATCAATACATACGACAACCACCATACAAAGTGTATAACCGATCCGAAGGCGTAAAGCAATATGTATATACAATTACAATCGCATAAATACCAAGCTCAACACGCATACAATCATTAAAGCATAAAGTAAAAGAACTTACTACAACGTCCCATACCACTGGGAAGTACACCCAAAAAACACAAAGTAAAGAACTCATCACGGTGTCCCATACCACTGGAGAGTGCACCAATAGATCAATTCATCAAAGTATCAAGATAAATATATAGACACAACTAACTCACATTCTGCCGCGGTTTCCATATTTCCTGCCACGGTCACTTGCCAAGACCTATAATCACCCTCAACTACCGCAAGTCGAACCAACATATACTAAAGTAATCATGACCATAGTTGTAGTATTGTTTAGATACCAATGATATAAGTACACTCAATCTAGTCATTAATAACTAACCACACTTATTATTGAACTACTAGTTTACTAGTCATCATAAGGCCTCCAACCACTAGCCTAACTGAAACCTTATATACTCCCCTTTCAAGGAGTAGCAACTAATCATCATTCATTAGATAGAGAACATCCCCATCTAGCCAAGACGAATCACTAAACCAAAATCACCATTAAACAACTCATTCCTAGCTATCATAAGGACACTAATAATTAATAGTGAGAAGCTACATATTACTAACGCATTCATCTATCTATAACTAACGCCTTTTTCTAGTTAGCACCATAATTATCTAAGTCCTCAATTAAGCAACCAATAACATTACATACTAGATATTAATATCACTAATCATCAGAAATGCTAATTGTATTATCATCAGTAGCCATTTACAACCATAATTACTAGTTATCGTATTTTAACTAAACAAGGTCCACAAACTAATATTTTAGGCTTCTGGACATCAAGTAATATAACTACCTTACATAGGAAACATTTTTCTTTTTTACTTTATATAGGAAACTAATTATATCATAACCCATTTATACTAGGCGAAACTCCATAAAATAACCATTTATTCAAGCCAAGCCTATCCACTAGGTAGTTCCTTAATTCTACACATGATTACACTTACCAATTAGTCTTAACTCAATATTTGGTATGCTCTACTTCTATTCACTATTTAGTATTAACAAGGGCCATGCCACTTAACTAATGATTAACGGTAGAGAATCATTGACAACTTCTCAAAAAAAAATCATATCTCAAGTGCACCTATGGGCTTAATCATACCATGGCATAACCACGCATATACCTATATATTCATATGTGCTTACCATACATAGTATCACCACAACATCAATGTATCTTCCGGATTCACCGGGTATCATCAAAACATCAATACCTCTTTCGAATTCACCGGACATCATCATAAAATCAGTACCTCTTTCTAATTCATCCAGCTTTATCATAACATTAATATATCTTTTGAATTAACCGGGCATCATCACATTATCAATAATAATTATGACAATAATACATACATACATACATAGCCGAATCAACAACAAGTACAAGCCCACAATCAATAGAGTGTAAGAGAGGTAAGGAAATACATATCATGGTACTTCACCATTAACCATCACCACATTATATGAGTAGATGTATGGGTATATATATATAAATGATATGAGCAATCACCACTTTTCAAGCTTAAAATTGATTATTAAAAATTCAATTATAAGTCATGGGCATTTCTTCTAGAATCCTTCTTACTCACATGATTCACAATACTAGCGAAAAGAGATTCTTTTACACAAACATTGGTTTAGTCATTAAGCTTGAATCATATTAAGAGTTATGACATAATTCAAGTTTACCATAGTAAACAAGATTCCCAAACTGACACGGCCCTGGATAATCTTTTCCACATATTCCACAATGCGGGTATGATCGAAGAGTATGAGATACACTCCACTAAGATTGAGTACCTTTCATTCTTGGTCCCTAGCTAGGCTGAAAATTCTGGGACCGCCGACCACCATTTCCAGTAGCTCACCGTGATTGGCCAGTATCGCGCTAAAAATCATGGTGGAGCATAGCACCGCATCACGGTGGAGTGCAAATGGAACTCGTCCTTTTCATGTGACGCAACGCAATTATACCATGTCGCGCTAGAGGCCAAAATGGCACTCGTCCTTTTTCACGCAAGCCACCGCAATTGTGGCGCGTAGCGCTGAGGCCTAAAATTGGGATTTCCAGTTTCAACCTAATTCTTACAAAGGGCAACCTTATCATTTCCCAAGCCCCCAAATTATGTAAAACATAAGATTTAACCTATTCTAAGCATTATATGCTCACTTTTAATCAAATTACTCTCCAAGAAACCCTAGAACCTCAAAACTTAAACCCCGAGAAATCCAAATTCCACCATTCTTTTTCCAAGATAACCCAAAATTCAAGATTCCCAATTCAAGATCTTCAAGAATCAATCCTCAAGATCACAAATAGGAACTCAAAGTTCAAGCTTCTTCATCTATTCATCTATTAAGGTGTGTGGGGTTTTTCAACCAGGATAAGTCTTTCATCCTTGTGCCCAAAATTAGTTTTAAAGTTAAATTTTATATGAAATTATATGAATTTTAGTCTAGGTTTTATACCCACTCTTTACTATTTGAAGATCATGAGATTACAATTGAATTAGATGTTGAATTGCATGTATACTTTCATATTTTTATGCGTATTGCTGAAATTTCCAGATTTTGAATTGATTTATCAATATTTTACTATCAAGCATGAACTTTATGATGATTTGACATGAATTTGATCTATGGTTTGTTAAGCGCTAGTTGAACATTGATATTTTAAGAATGACAATGCTTTAAGCATCCTATAATTAGTTATTTTCAGATTTTTATAAAGATTTAATCTTTGATCCTCAGTTAAGATATGGAATTCACTTTACAGTTTTATTATATTTTACAGAAAATAGATTTAGGTTTGCTTACAGTTTGAAATAGATAGATGCATAATCGGTTTTTATTATAAATCCTTGTGCTAGTTTTGGAAATGGATTTCCAATAGAATGAGCACACAAATTAAAGGGAGTAGTATTTAGCATCGAGTTGGGTATGTTCTCATGCCCCAGAACTATGAGCCAATATAGGTTCAGATTATCAGATTATTCCCATTTCTATATGGATGATAGTTACAGATGTGATCACTTAGATTAGGTTATACTCCGTGGAAAGAGTATGACACCTCTCCCCGATGTGAGGTTTTCCCATAAGAAAACTAGATGTTAGACTCCATGTTAGCTCACATGGTTTATGTCAGTTAGAAGAACCTCCCTACAACCTAATAGAAAAGACTACAGAAAAGAATAACATAACAGCTTTTAGAAACTAAGTGTAAAGGCTCACTGTTTTATTCAGATATTGCTTTATATAAGACATTGACTATATGATTTCAGCTTTCAGTGTACAGATATAAAAGTGAGTCCTTTCAAGATAGAATACAAGTAAAACTTTTAGAACTAAGTGTTATGACTCACTAGATATACAACATCCTTTATCACTTATGATCATGATTTTCAGTATTTAAGTTATTCAAGCTAGTGTGAGTCATCTACACTTAGCATGCATTTTTTTGCAAACTTACACTAATGTTGAGATATTATTTTACTGATGTATTCACCCTCATATACTTGGTACATTTCAAAAATATTGATCCACATATACGTCTATGTGCTACATTATCTCATAATGTAGGTTCAGGTGCTCAGTTTCAGCAGCATGAGTGATTGTGAGCATCTCCATCTATATCCCGACAATTAGTGAGTTCTCATTGTTCGGGGACCTAGTCATTCAGATTTTCTTATTTATTGCAGTAATTGATTCAGTATTTTTTAGTTAGTTCGGTTCAGCTGGGGACTTGTCCCAGTGTCTCTTTAGTTTTGGTAGTAGAGGTTTGTTAGAATGCTAGATTTAATTCAAATTTTTAGTATTAATTATCAAGACTTTTGAGACAAATACCTTTAGATGATTTCAGCTTAGATCAGACAGACTTCCCCATTGATATTGTGTTCATATTTCTTGATTTACGAGTACTTAGATTTAGTAGAAGGCTTACAGAGTTAGTTTGAGGCTAATCATAGTTTTGAGCACCGTGTGACATCTCGGGACCCATTTTTGGGGAATTACGGTTTATGAGGTGTTTGGGTCAATTTAACCCCTTAATAACTGATGTTGGAGTGCCCAAACGACGTGGTTTTGAGATTAAAATAATTTTAGAAGACTTAAATTCCTTTTTAATTTGTGCAGGAATTTATGAGAAACAGTCTTATGACTCGGGTAATGACTCATTACGACTAGTAATGAGTGGTGGTCTGAGTCATGAACTGAGGACCTGAGCTTTAGGCCTTCACTATTATAACAACGACTTCCCTCCTGATGACTCATTAGGACTAATAAACTCTGATAATGAGTTGTTAGAAGGAGCCGTTATCAATTACTTATTTTCTTGATTTCTTACTGTTCTGATAACCAATCCACACAATGATTCATTATGTCTGATAATGAGTCGTGTGTGTGCTGGACTCATTGCCACTGGGCTGAGCTCTTGGTTACTCACTGATGTGACTACAGATCCCTCCTAACCAATCATTGTCACTGATAACGAGTTATAGGGTAGGGTCATCATCACTGGGGTGAATTTTTGGAATACTCACTGGTGTGGCAACGACTCACATGTAACGACTCATTGTGTCTGATAGCTGGTAGTTGTGAGAGTCGTTGTCACTGGCATCTTAGCAGTCCCGTAAAAAAAATTTCATAATTTTTTACCACGATATTGGATTAAGGCGAGACCATTGGCATTAGAACGTTAATTTAATGGCCTACCTCGTGGTGAGTCTAGAGCTGAAAATTTTGGGGTATTACATCGTATGATCCACATTATATTTTCTTTTATCTTTTATTAATATTGTTTTACCCTATCATAAAATAATAGATGAATCTCTACTCTTATTATCTTTCATGCTTTCTTGGTTCATCACCTTTTTTAAAAAAATAAAAATGTCCAGAGAGTTTTTGCCAAAGTCTCTAACTTTGGCAATCACAATATGCCTGGAGAACCAACTATTAGTTTCACAATTAAAAAGATAAATATTTTGTTGTAGAGGAGGTCTGTTGGGTTTTAAGTGTATATGTGAATGGAAAATGGAGGAAAACGTGAAGTGAGTATTCACTTTAAGGAAGTAAAGTACTCCAATATTGGTGGGATAAAGAAACTTTCTTATGCTTATAGTGAGAATCATTCCTTTATGTGGATAGTCTTAGCTTATATTGAGAAGCATTTCGTTATGTGGATAATGAGGCAAGAACAAGACATGTTTCGTGTCGTCGTCGTCGCTCGCTCGGCTCAGATTTGGATTTGAAAAATGATCGATCTGGAGATTATCTTTCTAGACAAAATTTATTTGAAATTTGAAAATAAGTGAAGTTTATAATTCAAAAATTCAATAGAAAATTTTTCTCCATTTGTGGACACAATCACAATGCACCTCAAAGGGATGCGACCCTTCGAGGTAAGAAACACATTGGTTGGGGGGGAAACAGTGATATGTGCACGCACCTGGCGACCTGTGCACGCAGGTCTAGCGCAGGTGCCACACAGAACATAGTAGAAATTGCCAAACGCCACCTGCGGGCGCAGGACCAGTGCATGTCACATACTATTCTAGAAAGTTGTCTCTTTTCGTGAATCATCGCTTTTTTTCTGAAGTAACACCTTTTGGCTATAAAATCTGAACCTTTCCATAGGTAAAGGCACAAACTTTGAGTTGAAAAATATTTATTTCTTCTTCTAAAAACTCTAGTGTGATATGCAAATCCTTGAGTGAGTTTCGAAGTTCAGAAAATTTGAGGTGCTGCTATTTTCTGAAGTAAATCATTTTATTCTGGGAGGAGATATTGATTAACCTTGGGTGCTTGAGGGAAATAAATTCCTTAAGAACATACGTTAATTCGGTGGACTTGATTCTATCTATTCTATCTTCATTATACTTTCTTTAAAGTTGATTTTACCTTTTTTTCCAGAAAATAGTTGAAGCTTCATTTTGATGGTTCACTTTAACTTGTAATTGAAGTTGTTGAACTTTTTTTTATAGTTCTTAAAGTTGTTCTTGAGCTTAAAATTAAGATTTATATTATTAAATACAAATTTTGTACCCGAAAATAACAATTTTTACATCAAATTCTCATGTTTTCACATGAATCCATTGATATACAAGAGCTACTTTCAGCATAATTTAAATTCGAGGTTAATGCCTTATCAGGTGTCTTGCATGTTGACATATATTGATTAAATTTGACAAGTGTAATGATTATGTACTAGTTGCGGCTAAATATTTAATTGATTTCAATCTCATAGAAGAGACGTCAAAAGTTTAGTTTAGATTATCTCTTCCAAGTTTGTCGATGAGAAATCTGGATGAATTGTGGAATACTTTCAGAAGGTGAATGTTGAGTACTTCCATTTTATTGCACCTTCTGTAAACACTCGGGCATCACAAAAGTGAATGTCGATTACTTTTGGGAACAAACATGAGGCTCTGTTGTTAAAATTTTGTTTGGACTTGTAATTTAAATTTTAAAAGTATAATTTGTTAAAACAATCAAAACTTTCTCAAGTCTTATATAATCCTATCAGATAAGCAAATTTACAATGCACATTGGAATATCTATCCTAAGGCCATTGGTAGAGCCACCTTTGGCGAAGAGTGATCCAGTGCACATTTTTTATCAAAAAATTATAAGGCGAAGAATGATTCAGTGCACATTCTTTATCAAAAAATAATGTGGTATATAGAGGTTAAATGTTAGCTGTTACAAGTGTATATTTAATTTCGCACGCCCACAATACAATTGACAAGAAAATATGCACACTGTTCGTCAAATTGCTAACTCCAACACTGCCTAAGGTGCCACATTAAAATAAATCTACCTCCATGTTTATTTTATAAATAAATATTTATGATTACGCTTTATTAAAAAAATTTAAATACAAATAATTTTATAAAAATTTATTTCATTAAATTATTAATAGTATTAATTAGCTATATTTGATAATCCTCTAATATAACCACTAGAGTTGGCATGGTGGTTCAACGCCATGTCCCTTAAGCAAGAGGTCGTGGTTCGATCCCCGCCTCTGACGAATGGAGCAAATTTTGTGATCAGTTTCCTACCGCTTAGTGCGCTGACAGAGGAACGGAGGATTAATCTTACGGCTGCCGGCTATGGAAATACCTTGGGAAACCGAAAAAAGAAGAAGATAATCCTCTAATATGATACAGACAATCTCCTCCTATGAACATGATTTTTTTTTTTTTTAAAAATGAATTGTAGGATTTTTGCAAATATAAATATATAGGTAGAATTCTAAATTGAGCAGAAAAATTGAAATAGCAAACTTAAGATAAAGGAATTGCACATTTTAGGTATACTAGTTTAACCACATAATTTTGTCTATTGAAATAATTTTTAGCAAACTGTAAAAAGTTTAACTCACTTTTCAAGATACTTCACATTTTAATATAATAATGTAAAATTAAATATATATTTTACCACTAGAAGTTTCAAGTGGTTGATCGATCATCATTTTTGCGTTTGTCATGCAATACCTCTTTTCCTTACTGTCAGAGGTTAAGAGAGGCGCATCAATTTGAACCATATTTTTTATATGATTATTTTTTCTATATTTAAAACCTTTCCTTGTTTTTAAAGTCAAATATATACAAAATCATTAATTACATTCTTATTACATACTTAAAACTTTTAAAATTTGATACTTCTTAAATTTTTCTTATTCTAATGATTTTATATTTATTTCTAGATTTCTCAAATCTTCTTAAATTAAATTTAGTTGATTTAGAATTTTAAACTGTTAAAAAACTATTAGTTACCGTTAATTCTAATAATGTCTAATAAGAAAAGGTTTCATAAATGTATTTAATTATTTTTCGGCACTAAAATATTAGAAAAAAATATTAATTCTAATGATTTCTAATAAGGCAAGATTTTACCATGAATTATTGAATTAATTTTCAACTATTAAATATTAGGAAAAAAATAGCGAAAAGACGATTTTGTCCAAATCAAAGACTTTTAATCAAGAGCAAAAAGTCCAAACAATATTTCTAACACCCTTCACACTTTTAATAGATTATAAATATAGATATAGATTTGGATTTTAAGATCAAATTTTAAATTAAAGTTAAATTTTGATAAATTATCATAAACAAACACAAAATCCAAATCAAATCTTCAAATTTCAGATCCAAGCTACATGACCAGACCCAATATTCTTCTCAGTATACCAAACACAGCTAAAATGTTTTTCTAACCTATATTTCTATTATTTAAACATAGCGAATCATTATTTATTTTAAAATTAAAATAGATACTATCTAACTCCGACTAACTCGTACATGAACGACTTTGTGAACCATCGTGTTAGATTAATTATTTTTCTTAGTATATATCTCGTTTGGTGATTATCTTTAGGGAGCTGCAAATTGCAATCTAAATAGGACTCTATCATCTAACTAATAAGTGTAAAATATTAGGAGTTTGGAGTCTAAAGGACAAATTTTTTCATTCAAAAATTTCAAAGGGGCATATGAAAACGGAAAAATTTCAGTAAAAGTTAACGCCGTTCGGTTACATGTAGCAAGGTAAAATCGCAATTTTACCTAAATGAAGCCACTTACCTTATTCTATCACTGAAAAAAGTTGGTGAGGTTGGGAATTTTAATGACCCTCCGTCTATCTTTATTTATTCATTTTTCTATTTTAGGATGTCTAACGATAGTTGTTCAATTTATGAAATTAATGAATAATTTATCTATTTTTACCTATTTTACTCTTCGTATTAAATATAATACAACACTTATTGCATTTTTTAAAGAAAAAAATTCATTGTATTGAAAGAGTGATATAGTAAAATCACTCATCTGTTTATTGTTTCTTACGACATATGTCAAGTCAAAAGTGAATAATTATTTATGAAATCAATGAATAATTTATCTATTTTGGCTATTTTACCCTTGGTATTAAATACAATACATCATTCATTGCATTTAAAAAAGTAAAAAAAATTATTATATTCAAAGGGTGATATAGTAAAATCACCTATCTATTTATTGTTTTTTAAGTCATATATGTCAAGTCAAAAGTGAAAAAGTATTTGTGGACAAAGAAAGTAATTAATGAAGAATTTATTTCAACTGTAGTGCAAGGTTGGAAAACTATTGTAAAATGTGTTCCTTACCTTATTATTCCCTTCGTGCCATTTTATGTGGTATATTTTGACAGGGAACGAAACTTAAAAATAAGAAAAGACTTAGTGATGTTTACCAATTGTCCTTTATTAAAAAATGTACTACTACTATCTTTAATTAAATGGGATCAATAAAGATAAAAGTGAAATTATGTCTTTAAATAATTACCAAATAAGAAAAAATGACAAACCAAAAAGAAAATGGTGACGCATAAAATGAAACGGAGGGAGTAATTTTTTTTTATATAAACCATCTATTTAATTCATTTCCTATTCACATTATTTGTTTGTTCACCTGTTTCACTCTTTTCATTCACTTATTGGGTGTTTGTTCTTGTTCTTGTTCAAAGCTTATTTCATAAAAAATTTACACTTTAAGGTATATATATATATATTTTTTGAATTGATGCACACATGAAAGAAACCTACACTCATACTCTTTATATAGCATCATAAATTTTAAAACTGTTACAAGACAAACATGGGATCCTAACTTACAAGGTGAACATGAGATCCTACCTTACAAGGTGAAAGTTCATACTTGACTTAAAATCAATCAGCAAAAGAAAATTTATTCCTTCCCTTGCCAGCGGAGTCCAATCTTGCAGGCACTCTTATTGCCCACTTTCAGTCAAAGAATAAGGTGGATGCCTTCATTTATTTATAAGGTAAAATTATAGTTTTACCTTACACTTTACCATATAACCAAATAATGTTAACTTTAAATGGATAAGGCAAACACTGATTTGAAATTTTTTTCATTTTCATATGCCCTTTAAAATTTTGAAAAAACTTGATCTTTAAGTTTAAAACTCAAAATATTTCCTCTATTTCTTTTTATTTGTCCATTATTTCAAAAATATCTATAATAATTTATGAACTGCCAAATCCAAATGTCTGTAAAACTTGCCACCCACATAAACATAAAACCCCATAATTCCATTTCCAAGAACCCTAAAAAAAAAATAAAAAAAAATAGGGCGCTTATTTCTATTGCTCTTGTTGTGGCTGTTTTTCTCATGATTGCCTTCTCTCATCGTTGTCACGGTTATTCTTTTTTTTTTTTTTAAATAATAATGATTAAATTCCCTATGTTTTCTCTTGAATTTTAATTTATTGGAAATGGCAATCAAATGTGGACTAATAATATTTTTCATTTTTTTTCAGATGTGGGAATCAAATTATAAATTTATCTGGTGTTCACTAATTTTACTTTGTTATTTTTGATTGTTCTAGGATTTGTTAGGGTTTTTGCCCTGATTTTCTTACCAACTTTAAGTTTTATTTGCTAAGAAAAAAATAAAAGTAATACCATAATTACTTTTACTTTTCGTGAAAGGAAAAATATAAAACTTTTTCATATTTGGCTAACATTTTTCTAAGAGGAAAAGTCTGGAAACTCTATAAATAGAAAATTCTCTCATCTCATAAAATAACTCAATATCATCCGTGATGTAGTCGTTTAAAGAGTTTTGTTTAGGAGAGATTTTCTCCCAATAAATTTTAAGCTTTTTGAGTTAGTTTTAATATGTAGTCCAATTGGCCAAATCATAAATAATGTTATGTTTTTAGTTTAATTTTGTGTCATCTGAATTATCACCGTCTTG
>NC_061112.1:95529644-95544356 GCF_002878395.1 Capsicum annuum | reverse complement strand
TTTTTTTATTATATTACCCCTAATTAATTATTATAAGTCATTTATATATTAGAATTAATAATATTTAATTAAAAATAGATATTTATGTTGTTTGTTTCAGCTGCTTTAATCGTGATTTTACTATATCATTCCTAATTAATTATTATAAGTCATTTATGTATTAAAAATTAATAATATTTAATTAAAAAATAGATGAAATGTTTGTTGTAGCTGCTTCAACCATAATTTTGTTAAATATCGCTCATAATTAATTATTGTGAGTCATCTAAGTGTTAAAAATTTAATAATATTTAAAAAAATTCTATATAATAGCAGCGCTGGTTTTGACTAGCTGCTTCATTATTTACTATATTATCTCTAATTGCTCCGTAATTTATCATATCACCCCTAATTAATTATTATAAGTCATTTATATACTAGAATTAATAATATTTTTTACTATATTACTCCTAATTAATTATTATAAGTCATTTATATGCTAGAATTAATAGTGTTGTTTACTATATTACCCCTAATTAATTATTATAAGTCATTTATATATTAAAATTAGTAATATTTAATTAAAAAATAGATATTTATGATGTTTGTTTCAGCTTCTTGAACTGTGATTTACTATATCATTCCTAATTAATTATTATAAGTCATTTATATATTAAAAAAATAATAATATTTAATTAAAAATAGATGACATGTCTACTGCAGCTGCTTCAACCATAATTTTGCTAAATATCACTCATAATTAATTATTATGAGTCATCTAAGTGTTAAAAATTTAATTATATTTAATAAATTTTTAAATAATAGAAGTGCTGGTTTCGACCAGCTGCTTCATTATTTACTATATTATCCCTAATTGCTCCATAATTTATCATATTACCCCTAATTAATTATTATAAGTCATTTATATATTAGAATTAATAATATTTTCTACTATATTACCCCTAATTAATTATTATAAGTTATTTATATGTTAGAATTAATAATATTTAACTAAAAAAAAGATATTTATGATGTTTGTTTTAGCTGCTTTAACCGTGATTTTATTATATCATTTCTAATTAATTATTATAAGTCATTTATGTATTAAAAAATTAATAATATTTAATTAAAAAATAGATGACATGTCTGCTACAGCTCTTCAACCATAATTTTGCTAAATATCACTCATAATTAATTATTATGAGTCATCTAAATGTTAAAAATTTAATAATATTTATAAAAAATAAATAAACATAAAATAATAAATTAAATTTTGATGTATTAAATTAAGTTGACCTCCTTCAACCATGATTTTACCATATCACCCCCTAATTAATTATTATAAGTCATTTATGTATTAAAAAATTTATAATATTTAATTAAAACATTGGTTTCGACATGACTGCTTCAAGAGCTGCGCCATGATTTTATTATATCATCCCTAATTAATTATTATAAGTCATTTATCTATTAGTATATTAATAGTATTTAATTAAAACAAGAAAGATATGCGTTTATGACATGTTTGTTGCAGCTGCTTCATCCATAATTTTACTAAATATAGCTCCTAATTAATTATGATGAATCATCTAAGTATTAAAAGATTAATAATGTTTAATAAAATGATAAAATCGACAAATGATAAATTAACTCTTGATGTTTTAAATTAAGTTGGCGTCCTTCAACCTTGATTTTACTGTATCACTCCTAATTAATTATTGTAGGTCATTTATGCATTAAAAAATAATACTATTTAATTTAAAAAAGAAAAATAGACATTTATGACATGTCTATTTTAGCTGCTTCAATTGTAATTTTACTAAATACTGCTCTTAATTAATCATCTAAGTATTAAAAAATTAATAATATTTAATAAAAAAGATAAAATAGACATAAAATGATAAGCAGGTAGCAGATCGACGTGTTTGTTTGTGTTGCCTACTTAGATACTTCCTTTTATATTTGTTTATTTTACTTTCAATTTTAATCTATTATATATTTGAGAATTACGTAAAAGCATTGTAAATCATAATAATTAACAATTTAAAGTAATTAAAAAGACATAAAAAAATTTTTTGGTGACTCTTTAAATTTTATTACTGTCACGTAAATTGGAACAAAAGAAAAACTACTACAAATCACAACAATTAATAATTTAAAGTACTTTAAAAATATGTAAAAAATTTAGTTAACTCTCAAAAATTGTATCAATACCACATAAATTGAGATAGAGGGTATAACATACAATAGTTAATCTTAAAAATGTTTTTCGCGCTGCCACCTCAATTCTAACTGTTGTTATATTTGGATATCTAGATTTTGATAATATTGTGCACCCACATATAAGAGTTTCTTAACTCAGTAGTGGTTCAAAACATTTCAATATCTGTATTTATAAGTGTTTTGTCTTTGAGAAGATGATCCAATACTTTGTTGTTAATTGAAGTATTTTTTGTTCCAGTTTTTGTATGAAATAATCCTATGAATATTAGTTGTACATCTTTTCTATATTTTTTAACAGGTCTCAATCTTATCATCAAACAATTAAAATAGCCCGACTACAGGACATATCACACTTTCTTATTATGTGAAAAAAATTATCTTATAAAACTTCTCTCCTTAGCGAGTACCATCAAATAGTTATTATTTTAAAAGTTATCATTTTAAATCAATATACATTTATGTTTGTATCTTATAAATATCAAATTTTGATGTTAAAAAATGTCTATAGTGTTGGGCCCGTGCTGACACGGACCATCCACCTCTAGTATATATATACACCTTCCAGTGATGATTTACAACGTTCTTTGTTACATTTCGCTCTCTTAAGCCAACTTTGACGACATCATACATAAGTCCATCCTAGTTGGCTAACCCGTGCGTTGATCCTTGAAAATTGTATGTTACATATAATTTTATAATTTAATTAAAAATTTTATTTGTTTGGTTGATAAATTTTTAGTTAGGCATATATTATTATATTTAAATTAATAAAATTTGTATAAGAATATTTTAAGTTGTTAATATGACACCCATATAATTTCGAGAGACAATCAAAATTTTTTATGTCTTTTTCAAAATATTTACCGTTGTTAATTATTGTTATTAATATTACTTTTCAAATACAAATTATCAAATATATTACTATTAATATTATTTGAAAATTATATAAAGAGTATTATAAATTATAATAGTTAACAACTTAAAATATCTAAAAAAAAAAAATTAATCTGTTATATATTTTAAAAAATAAATAAAAAATATATTGATCTCAATAATTAACAACTTAAAAAATTTAAAAGATATAAAATATTTTATCGACTCTCGAAACTATATCAGTGTCACTTAAATTGGAATAGAAATTTATTTTTATAAATCTCAATAATTTAAAACTTAAATTATTTTTAAAATATAATTGACTATCAATGTCTCAAAAAATTGGACAAGGAGAGTAACATGTATAATTTGAAAATTACATAAAAGGTATTCTAAATTAGAACAGTTAGCTAACTTAAAATATATTATTATATATGTGATAATTAGTATTTGAAAAGCAATATAAATAATAATAATTAACAACGGTAAATATTTTTAAAAACATAAAAATTTTGATTCCCTCTCGAAATTATATGGGTGTCATATTAACAACTCAAAACATTCTTATACAAATTTCATTAATCTAAATATAATAATATATGCCTAACTAAGAATTTATCAACCAAACAAATAAATTTTTAATTAAATGATAAAATTATACATAACATATGATTTTCAAGGATCAACGCACGGGTTAGCCAACTAGTATGGACTTATGTATGATGTCAAAGTTTGGCTTATGAGAGCGAAATGTGACAAACAACGCTGTAAATCATCACTGGAAGGTGTATATATATACTTGTGCTTCTTTGTTAGTAGTAACATTTATCTTTTCCAAAAACAGATGCATTTTGGCAGCATTTGCAATGCAAATCGTTGGGGAGGGGTCGACCTACAAGTCTCTATACTGTAGGCGACTTACAAGTCGCTGGCCCCCCACGATTTGTAAGTCGCTGACCCCACGATGATTTGTCCTTTTTATTTTTTTTCAAAATCCATTGTCCCCTTTGGTATTTTTGATAAAAAAAAGAATCGTTTTGGCACTGAATTCTTATTTTATGTATAATTTTTGTCCTAGTAAGATTAATATTATTATTGGAAATCGAAAATATTTATACTATGAACAAATATCATTTGTGGTAGAATAAAATGGCTGAATAATTGAAAAATAAGATCGTTGGAGAATGTTATTGTAGAATTTATGAGAACTAATGGGAGGTGATCATTGAGATCATGAAGACCATCAAGGTTCTCTTATGAAAGCACCAGAATAAGCAACAGAGAAGGAATGAAATTACAGAATCAGTAAGAAGAGGAAGAGAATGAATTAGAGAATAATGGAGAGAGTAAGTTGGATCATCTTCTATTGAATTGTGTAGAGAATTTACAAGAGTGATCTATATATAGGCAAGCTAAGAAGCTTCTAGGCTCAACTTACTTAACTAACTCTAGGACTCATAACCAAAGTTAGTTACGAATAGTAATTTGACTAACTTTACTAGCTGCTTCTTCTTGAGCTATAATACTTGGCATTACTTGTTCATCTCAACACTCCCCTTAAGTTAGGTGGTGAGAAAATGTTGAGCGTTCCTAGCTTGGAGCTTAGATAAACATGTTGCTCTCTAGTTAGCCCTTTAGTTAGTAAATCAACCGGTTGTTCCTTGGTATTAATATACTCTGTCTTTACAATGCCCTAATACAACTTCTCTCTTATGAAATGAAGATCTATTTCTATGTGTTTGATTCTTTCATGGAAAATTGGATTAGCTGTAATTTTTAGTGCAGACTTACTATCACGATAGACTTTGGCAGGTTGTTTAAGTTCAAAATCAATCTCTTTCAGCATCCTAATTAGCCAAAATCAATCTGCTGAGTTTCTTGAAATGGTAATTTGTTTCCTAGATTTCCAGGCTACCAATAATTCTCCAACCTGCACTAGGAAAACAATAACTGATCTTCTTGTTTGTGGACATGTTGCCCAGTCATCATCACAAAATATTGTAATGTGATCTTGAGGCTTGCTTGATAAAAGTAAAGCTTTTCCTAGCTATTATTTGATGTACTTGACTATTCTTTGAGCTGTTTTCATGTGAGATTTCTTTGGTTGCTGTAAGAACTGACTTAGAGTTTGTACACCATGGCAATATCAGGTCTTGTGATAGTAAGGTATAAGAGCTATCCAGTCAGTCTTTGATATTGGCTTTGATCAGGTAGGACCTTATCTTTTTATAGTAGTTCTCTTTCTATATATTCATTATACTCGCTAGTTGTGAGCTTCTGACTTATATCCATATGTGTTTTTGTGGGTTAGCTCCTGATAACCCTAGGTCAGAGATTAACTTAAGAGCATACTTCCTTTGATGCATGAGTATGCCTTGTTCCGACCTTGCAAATTCAATTCCCAAGAAGTATTTCAGTTCACCTAGGACCTTCATTTTGAATGCTTGTTGTAGATGTCTCTTAAGGTCTTCAACAAGTTCCAGTTTGTCAATTGTTATCAATATGTCATCCATATATATAAGCACAATAACCATTCCTGGATTTTTCTTCTTAATAAACAAAGAGTGATCATAATGACTTTGTTGAAACTGAGACCTGATTAAAGCCTGAGTAAGCTTCGCATTCCACTATCTTGGAGCTTGTTTGAACTCATAGAAGGACTTTGTGAGTCTACACATATTGTTCTCCCCCTGGCTCACAAAACCTTGAGACATGTCTATGTATATCTCATCAGTAAAAGTCACCTTATAAGAAAGCATTATATACATCCATTTGGTGTATATGCCAATGCTTAGAGGCAGCCACAAACAAGACTGATCTAATTGTGATCATCTTGACTACTGGGGAGAATTTCTCTTGATAGTCAATCCCCTCTCTTTGGTTGTAACCTTTGGCAAATAATCTTGCTTTCAACCTTTCATCTTCTCCATTTGCTTTATACGTTATATTATAAATCCACTTGCAACCAATAGTGTTTCTTCCTTTTGGAAGTTGTACTACTTCTCAGGTTTTGTTGCCTTGAAGTGCTTGGATTTCAGCCTTCATTGTCTTCACCCATTTTGGATCCCTTGAAACTTTAGCATATTTCTTTGGTTCTGTAATTGAAGAGAAGGCTGAAAGAAAAACACTATAGTTAGGTGAAATGTTAGTATAAGAAAAATAATTTGACGGAGGATATAAGGATTTGACATGATGAAGACTCACTAATACAAAGTCTTTGAGCCATATAGGTAGTTGAGTGCCTATGGTGGATCTTCTTGTTGGTGTTGCATGTGACCTCACTCTTGAAGTTGTAGGAACTACTGATGGTGTGGTGACAGGAGGTTGATGAAAGATATTGTCCAACTCAGTGTTAGTAGGCTAAGGAGCATCAGTGTTTTTTCTTGTCTCACTATGGTCTTCAACATGACCTTCTATCAAATTATCCATAAATCTAGGTGGTTTTAAAGTTGTTTTGTGAAAATAAAAATTAGATTCTTGAAATGAGGTATCTCTGCTGACAAAGAAAGACTTGTTAGTAAGATCATATAGGATATAACCTTTTTGAAATGGAACTTGAGCTAATGTGAGCTACCGGTGCCTTTTTCCTATTTGGTAACTGAACATTTTTTGGCTCTGTTGGTTTTCTTATTGATGTACTATTAAGCATATCAGTATTAGATACCATATGATTGGTGGCACTAGTGTCAATAATCCAATTCTTCAGGATTTTTTACACTAAAAAGGCTTTATAACTAGATATACCTGATCTACTTGCAACATTTACTGAGGGTCCTTGTCCTTGTATGTTAGAGTTATTAAAATTCAAGTGTGTTTGGCTTAATAATTGGACAATTTGTTTATATTGACTCTGAGTAAATACACAGGCTCCAGTTTGTACCATGTTCTGGCCTTGAGAATTTCCATCTTGTGCTTCTGCAGCATGTCCTTACTTGCACCTTTTTGAATAAGCATTGTGTGCAGAGGGTCCAATAAAACTTGAACCTAATCTGTAGTGGTTAAAAGGTACTCCTCCTTTCTTCTTGAACCTTGTATCAGTAGGGTAGCCAACTAATTTGTAGCATATGTCTTTAGTATGTCCCTTCATTTACAAAACTCACAAAATAGATTTTGATTCTTTATGAACTTTCAAACTGTAGTTCTTGAGTACACTACAGTAGGATCATGCACATTCATTGCAGGCATATCACCAAGAAGGCCTGCAGAGGAAGCTGAAGTCATAGATTTTTGGGATTCATCACTGATGATCATGGCATAGGCCTGATTTACTGAGGGTAAAGGTTTCATCATGATTATTTGGCTTGCATATAGTTATTATTAAGCCCCATCAAGAATTGATACAGTTTTTGTCTTCACAGATATACCAAGATTTCCCTAAACTTATCACAACTGCAACTAGGAAGAGGTACTAAGGCCTCAAGTTCTGCCCATAACTCTTTCAGCCTTCTGAAGTATACAACAACACTAACAGTATCCTGTACCAATGTAGCAATTTATTTGTGCAGATTGAATGTTCTTGATCCATCTAGCTTGTCAAAACTCTCTTTTACATCCTCCCACACCTCACACGTTGTAGTTGCATTTACTATGCTTCCTGACAAGGAACTCGAGACAGTATTCATTAACCAAGATTGCACAATAGCATTACACCTTTCCCACTGGTAGCCTAATTCTTCACTAAAGCTTTCTTTCTTCCAAGAACCATCCACAAATCCTAACTTGTTTCTCCCTAACAGGGCAATTCTCATGGATTTTCTCCAGATAGAATAGGTATTAGAATCAGTAAGTTGTAGAGAAATTAGAGAGATACCGATTACATCTGCGGAATATAGATATAGTGGGTGATTATGAACCAAAGGTTGAGCAGTACCACTGGTTGTAGGTGTGATTCCAACAGCAGCTTCAGACTCTATTTTTCTTTCAGAAGTTAACTGTCACCGACCTTCAATTTTTGAGTTGATTTGTACTTCTTGATACACAGAAATGTACTCTTCAGAAGCTTGACTGAATTGTAATAGGAATGGCAAGATAACTGCTGAGATCAAGACAGTTCCCAATGCCAGTAAACGAGCAAGAATGTATCTCAGAATTATCGAGAAGAGATTGCAGAAGCTATACAGATCGTATGGCTCTGATACCATGTAGAATTTATGAGAACTAAGGAGAGGTGATCATGAAGATCATGAAGAGCATCAAGCTTCTCTTATGGAAGCACCAGAATAAGCAACAGAAAAGGAATGAAATTACAAAATTAATAATAATAAGAAGAGAATGAATTAGAGAATAATGGAGAGTAAGTTGGATCATCTCCTATTGAATTGTGTAGAGAGTGTACAAGAGTGATCTATATATAGGCAAGCTAAGAAGCTTCTAGGTTCAACTTACTTAACTAACTCTAGGACTCATAACTAAACTTTCACAAAGTTAGTTATGAACAGTAATTTGACTATCTTTACTAGCTGCTTTTTCTTGAGCTATAATACTTGCCATTGCTTGTTCATCTCAGCAGTTATCTCACTTGGTGAATTTCTGATAGTAAATTCTTAATGAAAAACAAGTATTTTTAATTAGGAATGAGACACTGCTTCTCATTTTATATGATGTAGTTACTATTGAGAGTTTTTCTCATACTTTTTAGAAAAGTTAATATTAGTTGATTCTTTTTAGGCATATTGGAAGAACTATAAATAAATTTCTTAGCATCCATCATAATCTGCATGACTCAAGTCTGCAAGGATAATAATTTTCGTTTCTTTGCTCACTTTTCAAATTATCAGAAAAAGTTTGTATTTTTGGTACCATTGTTTGCCGAAAATTTTACACATTAGTTTGTCTTTGTTAAATATATCTATGTGATAATGATTTGTTCACTTTCAATAATATCTGCAATCTTTAATAATGATCATAGAAACTGGAAACAATAGCATTGTATGTCGGCCCCTTTTGATAAATGAACTTCCAACAAAGAAGCAGTCTGCCTCCTCTTCTAATCTTTATATATTCTTTTCTTTTGCAAATTTTAGATCTAATTGTGATGCTTCATAGTTCCGTGATATAATTATGGTCATAGGATTTGATTTTCGCACTCTTGGAATCTATTCTTTTTAAAATGAAGGAAAATAAGTAGTACTCTTTGTAGGGGTTGGCCACGTTTCGTTGTGAAAATAGGAAAATGTATTTTTTGTTTTTAAAGCAGAAAATAATATTTTTGAAATTTGAGTTGTGTTTATTCATGAATGAAATTTGAAATTTTTATAGATAATTTGGAGTGAAACAAGTTTTTGTTGTTATTTTTAAATTTGCAAATTCCGAAAGAAAAAGGTAAAATCGATTATTTCAGAATTTTATTGCTTAACATATTTTTCGGAGTTCAATTTTGAAAAAAGTAAAAAAATTTCATGAGCAAATGGGGCCGTAATCTCTAAACTTTCTCCATGAATTTTTTTCAGTTTTTCCAGAGTTGAACTTCGGAAAACATGTTTGACCCTAAAATTCAAAAAAAATAAAATTATTTTCACTTTTTTTGCACTCCAAATTACTCACAAAGGTTCAAAATTAATTCTAATTTAATTTATAGTCATACACAACATTAATTTTTAAATATTATTTTTCATAGAATAGATATTTTTTTTTTTCACTATAAAACATGCCCGAAAGCCTGGTAAGATATTGACATGCAAACGCATTTTTTAGAAGTTAGATGTATGGAACTATGGATGGATATTCGCACTTGTAATTTCAAAATTTTCCTTGATATGAACGAATAAAATTTCCATTTTTTCCTCTACTCGTTAAAGTTTAGGAATTAATTTGGATAATTTATTTAACTTAAAACAGGAGAAATCTAGCACAGCGTCCGCGACTATGAAGATCCAAGGGCCAACTACAACTTCCCTTCTACTTCAATTTATCCACCATCAGGGTGTTCAAAATCGAACTGTCACTGATAAGCCAACCATAAAATTGGCTTATGCCTTATAGTCTTATTGACATGGGATTATATTGGATAAATAATTGGTGAATGGATTAAAAATTTTATAATTAACAATTTATTGATTTGGGGACCGATTATTCTATTTCCTTGTTGGATAAACCACTAATCCGTTAAGAATTTTCATCCCTAAGTATATAAAATAAATAATATTGTGTTATTATAAATTCTAAACTTAAAGCCCCATTTAGTATCTAAAATGCTGAAATATCCATTGTCCGATATAGTTATCTCAACTAACCCTAAATTTTATTAACTGTTCTACTTTATTATATTTTTTTTAACACTAAAAGTAAAACCTCATTAGACTTTTTAGTATTCTGTAGTGCTCCCTGATTTAGGAGGCCTAACTTGATCTTTTGTTTTGCTGTTTTGATGAATATTAAGATTCTTAATGTCTCGGTCCTCTATTTTGAAAGGTACCTTAATCAAAGAAGGTATTATGTTGTAGGTTAGCTAATTCATCGCCCGATAACCACCCGATAATTGCTTGTCCGTTATCGAATCAATCGATATTTTATTAGTTAATTAGTGGATTAGTATATTTTAAAATTGCTAACTAATAAGTCAAATCATTATGTGTAATAATTATCCATCTGATTCGCCCAATACGCAGCCCTATCCACCACGTCTACTTCAAGACATGAATTGACCTTTAAAACTTCATGGCTTACAGTGGGCTTTATGTGCTTAGCATTTTTTTCTTCGCAAAATTTCATAGATAAGTTTTACCCCTCTTAATTATTTTTAGGTGTAAATTTTAATAATTACATTATATAGATAGCAGTTAGGATTAAAATGTATTTAGAAATGATTTATACAAATAAAATTAACCACTTTTTTCATCTTTCAATTACAATAAAAGAAGGAACAGAATAAAAGGGGAAGGTAGAAAAATCAATGCCCATTATTTTCTCTATCCTCCCATTTATTCTCTTTCAAGTATTGATTATTAGTACTCATATCTAACAAAATATTGAGAACAAATATGATAATGACAATGAAATCGACTATGCAATTGTGAAACGAAAGGTATATCGTTCAACACTTTCAATTGCAAAAAAGTGATTTTGGTGATTTCAAAAAAAGGTTAGTTGTGCTCAATTTGATTTTCAATCGGACATGAAAATGTGATGAAGCAGAAAATTTACAGCAAAGGACATAAAATTGAACACAACTAACTTTTTTCAAAATCACCCAAGCCACTTTTTCGCAATTGAAAATGTCAAACAATATACCTTTCGTTTCACAATTGCATAGACGATTTCATTGCTATTATCGTATTTGATCAATAATTGAAAGAGAATGAAGGGGGAGGTTAGAGAAAATAATGGTCGTTGATTTCTCTACCTTTCCTTTTTATTTTGTTCCTTCTATTATTGTAACTGAAAGAAGAAAAAAAGAAGTTAATTACATTTGTATAAATGATCACTAAATACATTTTAGTCCATAATTGTTTTCTATAAAACATAATTATTAAAACTTACAAAAAGAAGTTAGTTACGAGTGGTAAAACTTATCTATATTTGCTTGATACAATCTAGCTAACACATAGCTCTTGGCATGAAAGTTTTGTTGAATTAATGATTCTGTAATCACCTAGTTCTTGGGCTCAGCTTATTCTGTAATTAATGGTTTCTCTATAGATCTGGGTCTCTAAAAATATAAGACCTAGATATTTTTGTCAAGACGGTTATTCATTTTTCACTCTCAATAATATTTCTTTTTCTTTTTAGACGCTTCTTATGAACCATCAGATCAATCCGCCATACCTTGAGCTTGTTAACATGGTATCAAAACTCAGATCCAGCTTGATCTTAGGGTCCATTATCAACCGATCTTACCCCTATGATATTTCTTAGATCAAATTGTATTTTTTTTCTTGCTGCCATTTTATTTCATTTTCGGTGTGGCTTAGATGTAGATCTTAGTTTTCGATGTAGATTCAGTGTAGTTCTAGTGTAGATCATTTTAATTGATGGTGTATTTGAGAGATCAAGCTCATTTTTTCTCCATCAAAATAATTCTAATTCGACGATGATCTAGGGTTTTACCTATCATTTTTATTCTGATGTGACATATTGGGTAATCTCGTTCCTATCTCATCTAAAGTGTTGCATAGCTGATTTCATCCCCTCGTATTTGTCTCAGTATCGTGTTGTATTTTTTATGGCGACTGATGGTATGTCCACTTTTATGTAATAATATATTTCATCGTTACTGAAAATTTCTGCAATGAAAGGCATAAGAATCTAATTTGTCATAGGTTATAGGATCAATTCTTTAGTATGAAAATGTTTTAGACATGAACTAAGGTCATACAGTACCTCCAGCACAAAGTTAAGTTGGAAATGTCTTATGGATTGAGTTTCTAGCTAAGTTTAAACTAATATCAACTTTAAATGAGCACTCCTCCTAGAATATAAAGAGTTATGGGGCTCAATATCATCAAATCAGAGATATTTGAGTCTTCTTTCCAACGCCTTCGACTATTCATTAATCCGCTTTCAGAGTTTAAAGTTATGGTCATTTTATTGAATATTGTTTGTGCTAAAAAGTTGGTTGCTGGAGCGGCAAACAAGCAGTACTTAAGCTTTTTTGGATGTTTTTAGGGGTTCAAACTCAAAAACTTCGTCTCAAAGCTCTAGAGGAGTGATTTTTCAAGTTCTAGGATAGAAATTCTTTATGGAGGTAAGTTTCTCCATCATCTTCTTCGTCTTTCAATCTAATAACATCTTAAATCGTTAGAATGATTTTTAACGGACAAATTCTTTTAGATTAGAATCCTAAGTTCATGAAATTTTGAGAAAAAAATAATGCGTGAGGGTAATATCACCTAGAATTACTTTTAGATTGTTAATCAATGATTTCTGGTGTGAATTAATTACTCTAAAACATGAAGTCTGATTGCTTGGAACCTTGAACTCAATAAAAATGATTTTTTTTGGCTTTAAAACTCCATTAATAGATATGTATTGAGTATGATTGTATTAGTTAATAGTTAATTTACCCTTGAGTGATGTTTTAGACCATGAATAAGGATAAAATTAGTGAATTAAATCCTAAAGAAATCATTTAAAGAGTAATTGACTCGTTACTCCTATAATTATTTGATTTCTAGATGATTGGACTAATGAAAACACGAAGAAAAGAAAAGAGCAATCATGAAGTGGTTTGTTTGTTCCATGATCTTTGATTGAGGTAGCTTATGATTTAATATGTAGTAGACTTATGTTAGATATATGTAATAACTATAGTTGATGGGAGATTTCATGTCTAGGCCTATAGGCACAAAGTTTGGATAGATAAAATATGAAATTAATGTAACAAAGATCTCTAATTGGGTGTTGTTATGCTTTTATGTGGATTCCTTAGTGGGTGTTTGTATTTGTATGTCTTACTTAATAACTTACAAGTTTAACATGTGGACGTGAGTAATAAAAGAGAAATATGGTGAACTTGCAATCTATAAAACTAACTTTTAATACCTTGTAAAAGGGTGAATTCAAGGTTGTATGTTTGTGAAATATAAAATACTCTTGATGAATGGTGTCTAGGAGAATTAATCATGATAAGACGATGTGGTGTCATAACTTAAGAACCTAAAGTCAAGTTTGACTAAGTGCTAGGAAATAAGATGTGTAAAGGTGTGTTGCTCAAGCTAGCATTGTAAGTTGAATAGAGCCGAGTGGTTGAATAATTGGCTAATAGAATAATGTCTTAAACTTAGTAACGACTTGCACGTGAGGGGTACTAATTAGTAATTGAATTTACAGATTTTTATAGGAATAAAAAAAGAATAGATTGGTGAATGGAATAGGTATTTTGAATTTAGAGTGTTGATACGGGTGTAACGAGCTCGAGACCATTTACTAGAAGTCAAGCTCGTGAAATACAAAGACTTCAAGGCATGTTTATGAAAATGGACACGGTTGAGTTTGTTGCGAACTCGCCCAAGGGAGTGTATGTCTTGACATGTGGGGGCTGACCTTAGGTGCTCAAAAATACACCCCAAGGCTGCCCCAAATAGCCCACACCCGCCACCCCTTCATTAAGGGCAAAGAGGCCCTTTTGCCATCCTTTTTGTAAAGATTATTTAAGGTGTTTCTTTAGATTTGTTCCTTAGTTAGATCATTTTAAAATCACTTTGTAACATTGAAAAACTTATTTCCTCTCAAGAAGAGAGTAGACCATCAAACATTTTAAGCTTCACAAGTGAAAGGTTCCACTTGTGTTGTGAGACGGCTAGAAATGAGAGTGCTTGAGGGAACCGAGTTCCTCTTGTGTTTCCGTAAGAACTTGGTTCTTGTTAATGTGATTTATAATGATTTTATAGTTTGATACACTCTTTAGTTGCTGCATTTTGTATTCTCTTTGTGTCAAGTTATCTATCTTCTTATATTTCAAGTTTGTGTGTTGTCGTTTCCATTGGATGTCTTGTACATGTGGGATGTTTTTTAGTGAGTTTGTGGACTGTTTGTGCTCATTTAGATGTCGTTTGGTATCATAGAAAAGGCTGATCGTGTTCTTACACTACCAATCTTGGGCTCTTCTAGTTGAAAAAAAAAAGAGTTGTAGGGTGTCTTATGTTTGACCGATAAATTGTCTAGATTTAGGTGTTTGTTTTGCTTGTCTTAGTGGTTTCG